>NC_138234.1:34002340-34089840 GCF_964197995.2 Scardinius erythrophthalmus
AAGTGAGATCTCTGAAAACCAAAAAAGTAGTGGGGGAGACCGGGGACGGTTGCAACACTTTTTGCATTTCTCTCAGTTACTCAGAGACTATTTGGACTAGACCAGCCAAATTTGTATATATTAAACTTGCATCTCTCTGCTAATTACCCATACCTTTTAAAGATGATTACATGACATATCATTCACAGTATTTATTTGCATGGAAGAAGTCAGATGTTGCAACTGACCCCGACCCAGGGACGGTTGCAACATGTTAAAAATTCCTTAAATTGCATTAATTAACTTAAGCTTTTTGTCTCAATGAGCATAAAATTCTGAAAATATTAACTGTTTTAGGCCTACTATAATATTATATTATCTATTTAGACAATAATATTATTGTAGCCTATTATTTATTTATTTAGTGATATTTATCAAATAACAGTTATTGAGTTTTGTTTAGTTCATGTGTAGAACATAGGCCTATAGTTTCAGTGTGCAGGAGTTACAGATGCTAACTGTGCATGTGCAGTGTGAGTGTCATCACTCTAGCTTGTTTCTGATTGGAGAAAATTGACATGTTGCAACTGTCCCCGGTCTCCCCTGCTAGAAAAGTCCTTGAAAGTCCTGGAATTTAATATTACAGTATCTGTACGAAGTAGCCTACCCATGTGTCATTGAACGGAAGAGAGACTCTTGCATGTTGCATGAGAATCTTCGGGAGCGTAACCGTCACATCCTTTAGATTTTCCCGGCAAAAAGTCCTCTCACATAAAAATCAAGTCTATAGGCTTTCATAGACAACCTAGGAAGTCGAGAAAGGTATTTTTTTCTCTCTCTCTCTTTTTTAAAGTTTTGTTACAAGCTGTTCACACATTGGCAATGACTATATGAAAATTCTTACATACCCCAATAATCACAGATGGTTTCAGGCTTCATAATAGGCTCATAAGATTTGGCGGCATGCGGTATTCTTGTCTTTTTTGTCAGGTCATTCTAACACCATCTTTCAGTTGATGTGTTTAAATGACTGCCTTTTCCCTCTGCATTTGAGTTTCTCGTAGCTCTGATAGAAAGGCGTGCTTCGGCTGCTAACCCGAGCATCACTCAGGATGGAGAGAAACTGCGGCTGAAATCCCTCCTGCGGCTCTGAGTGATGGAGGAGTTGAATAGACGAGTTGGCAGCAAGTTGAGTATCGTTCATTGTAATGCGTTTGCTCTGAATAAATGCCCTGAATATGAGCGCGACTTTGCTGCATTTTACACTTCATCGGTTTCCCCCCTGCACAAATCAAAGAGTGAAATAAAAGACAAATGCATAAGTGCACTTACACTGCAGTGAGTCACCGTTTCCTTCATCAAAATAGTTCTAATTTAGTTTTTATGTCCATTATCCACCCTCTATCTGACCTTTTACTATTAAACATTCTTTTTCCACACTGTAAAAGTTATTGTTGGTTTAACTTAAATAAGTAACCTGTTCATTGAAATCGAAAAATTTGAGTTTTATACAAAGAAAGAGATTGGTTTAATTAACAGAAACTTAAAAAAATATATGTGTTGTCTGAACAACATTAATTAGTTGATCTGACAAAAGAAAAAAAAGTTGTGATAACACATGAAAATATTTTAATATTATATAGCCTAAATATTTTATTATAGTGTATTTAAAAGGCTGCTAATAATCTTACATTTTTAAGTTGAATTAGGGGATTTTCTTTTTTACAGTGCATCATATAATAATGTTCATGCATGTCATAATCATGATGTCATTTTTGCAGTTTAGTTTCAATAAATTCAAGTGTATGCATGTGCATACATACAGTGTGTGTGTGTGTATATATATATATATATATATATATATATATATATATATATATATATATATATATATATATATATATATATACAGTGCTATGCATAAGTTTAGACACTCTTGCTAAAGTTGACTAAAAAGAGGAATAAAAAATCATCTTTTGGAAATTGAACTTAATGCCTTAATTTAAAAAATTAGGAAAAATCCAACCTTTAAGGACACCAATTTTCTTTGTGAATGAATAATGTATCGTAAATAAATAAATATTCTTCCTTAAAATACAGGGTGCTTAAGTCTGGACACCCCTATGTTAAATTCCCATAGAGGCAGGCATTCCCATGGAATTAAAATAGCCCCACATCATCACATAGCCTTCACCATACCTAGAGATTGGCATGGAGTACTTTCCATAAGATCATCTCTCACTGCAAATCAAACTAGCTATTAGGCTAACTGAAATAAAACCATGCCAATCTCTAGGTATGGTGAAGGCTATGTGATGATGTGGGGATATTTTAATTCCAGAGGCCAAGGGAACTTTATCAGGATGCATAGTATCCTGGATCCATGATCCTGGATCCATGAAGTAACTGTCCTTTAAAAATAAAAATCTGCCTGCCTCTATGGGAATTTAACATAGGGGTGTCCAGACTTAAGCACCCTGTATTTTAAGGAAGAATATTTATTTATTTACGATACATTATTCATTCACAAAGAAAATTGGTGTCCTTAAAGGTTGGATTTTTCCTAATTTTTTAAATTAAGGCATTAAGTTCAATTTCCAAAAGATGATTTTTTTATTCCTCTTTTTAGTCAACTTTAGTATGGGTGTCTAAACGTATGCATAGCACTGTATATATATATATATATATATATATATATATATATATATATATATATATATATATATATATATATATATATATACGTAAACTAGTGAGATTAAGTTGATAAAAAGTAATAAATTAAGTTGAGAAAGCTTGATTCTTTTAGGTGTTACCAATTGAAGTAATTTTTTTAAGTTGTTCCAACTGTTCGCTTTTTACAGTGTGGTACGTCCTGAATGTTTTATGTTGGGTATATTAACACAGTATTGAACTCTTTTATTTCAAAAGATCAAGAAAAATCTTATTTACCATTATACGAAATACACCTGAAAACAATAAAATGACCAAAGCGGACAAAGTCCCTGAAACACGCAGTTGATGGATTGTGTGTTGTGATAATCTCATAAACACGTTCAAGTCCAAACCTCAAATCAATAAGAGCCTGAAGCACTTAAACTATAAATAACTGTTTTGTAGTAACATGGTGTTTTGTCATATTAGTATTTTTTGGCAACCAAAGCCCTGTGTAATCAGCAAACATTTACTCATTGGCTGTATTCCCAACACTCAAATATGCCGATATGTTGGCTTTAATTAACTTTTTTATGTCAACAGGTTCCACATAACTGGGTTACGGTAAACAAAGATAATTTGTTCATGTAACTTCAACATCATGGAAGGAAATCATTTTAAGCGACCCATTTAAGTAGTCTCAAAGTGAATTTATAAAGGCTCTCTGACATGATTCAGGTATTCATATTTATATAATTCATTCATCCATTAAGATTTCATTTATTTTAGTGACACACAATTGAACTGATACACTATAGCTAGCTATTTGCTAGTAGTGGCACATATTAACATCTTAAATGCTAAGATTTACATGCTCTTTTAGCCAAAGCAGTTGAAAATAAGTAACTAAATTAGTCCACAGCCTAACAAAATGCTCCACTCTTCTCCACAATGGTAATAATTCCACTGTAATTGAACATTAAACTCAATTATACACTATCAAGTCTTCCCCTTTTCTCATTTTCTCAAAATAAAATAAAAAATTAAATAAAATAACACTTCATTTTAACATTTATTCTCTCTTAATTCAACCATATGCAAAGCATGCTGGGAACTAACAAGCACCGCCTAGTTTCAGTTAATGCAACACAAACGGATTAAGTAAACTTAAATTTTGCATATATTTAAGCAGATTGAACACAATCAAATTAAGTTAGGACAAAATGTATAGGAATTGTGTTGCTTAAGCTCATTTTAATGAAACAATTTGAACACACAGCAAAAATCTTTTCTTTCAGTGAACAGGATATTTTACATTCTGTGACATGTTGAGTTGAACAGGTTGATGATTAAGTCAACATGTCTGACTGTCACATCCTAAATAAACAGCTGCCGGATTTAAAAGAAACCGTTTTGTTCCCTCTTTCCCGGTAAACAGTTGTTGCTTCTCTTGCTATGTTAAATTAAACACAATCTGTTCTCAACGAATCAGATGACAGGAGAAGTTCAGATTTACATGCATTTTTTTTTCTTTTCTTCTTGTTACAGATTGGAGTCTCAATATATTAATTAATTATTAATTATAATTAATATACAAATTCAGACTGCAGAGCCCAATGATGTCATGCGCCAGGGGGCGTGGCCAGTGTGAACACCAAGTGAAGGGAAGTGACTTCGATTTTGTCTTGTATAGTAAGTTCTTGGGCCCTATTTTAACAATCTAAGCGCAGGATCTAAAGCGCAGGTGCAAGGGCACTTAGGCCGTGTCTGAATCCACTTTTGCTAGTTTAATGACGGGAAAAATGGCCGGCGCTCCCGGCGCGTGGTCTAAAAGGATTGTCTCTCTTAATGAGTTTTGGGCGAAACGTGCAATAAACCAATCAGAGTCTCATCTCACATTCCCTTTAAAAGCCAGTTGCGCTCACGCCATGGCGGATTCGCTATTTACATGACGGAATTTGCAAGCGGAAAAACTGAACGCTTCTCCAGAGAGGAAACGGATCTGCTCGCGCGCAAGGTTAAAGGTCCCGTATTATGCCCAGTTTCACAAGATGTAAAATAAGTCTCTGATGTCCCCAGAGTGTGTATGTGAAGTTTCAGCTCAAAATACCCAACAGATCATTTTTTACAGCATGTTTAAATTGTAATTTTTTGGGACTCAGAAAAACGCGCTGTTTCAGTGTGTGCCCTTTAAATGCAAATGAGCTGCTGCTGGACGACACAGGGGGCGGAGCTTCATGAGCTCGCGCTCAGTCTCTCAGGACAATTTCATCTCACGGAATGATGATAATATCAGAAACTCTCAGTAACGGTGTTCATTTCGAGTCGGACAATAATGCCTACAGAGTCAGAGTCCTGTATAGAGATGAAACAGGTATGGTTTAGTAGTTTAATTACGGTTATTATAACGTATTTGTCATCTGCTTGTATGTATCCATTATTTATTAATAGCCTACAAGTCTGCGGTTTCGGACCAGGTCCGAATGATGATCAAACATATACTGATGAGGAGTTTAATAAAGTTTATTGTACATCACACAAAAGATGAAGCGTCAGTTTTACTTCAGAAAATCACCGTAAGAGCTGAGTAAACACAGTAAGTTATAAAAGAAGTGCGCAAGTACATAGAGAGTTGAGGGAGCATTCCTGTGGGCGGAGGTTAGTCAAAAAACGGTTCTAGTGACGTCATTAAAGAAGGAAGTAGAGGGATGTAGTCCAAACGGGCCGTTCGATGTAGTCAACTTCTGTTAAATAAAATATCTCGCTTGGCATTGAACTTTGAGCTTTATAATTTTACAGATATTATTTATGCTCTAACAGCAACATTACACACTAACTAAAGTTTGAAACATGGGATCACGAAGAACGGGACCTTTAAAGCTGTGTGTGTGTGTGTGTGTGTGTGTGTGTGTGTGTGTGTGTGTGTGTGTTGTGTGTGTGTGTGTGTGTGTGTGTGTGTGTGTGTGCGAGGTTAAAGCGCAAGCAGACCATCCACGGGACAAGCCGGGTTCCACCTTATCTTTTTGTACACAATAATAATCTTTTACATTGTAATCCTTTTATTTTTAATATTTGCCTAGTTTGTGTGCTGCTGTGCGTCCCTGTGTGTGTAATAAGCAGAGTGTGTGTGTAATAAGCAGAGTGTGTGTGCAATAAGCAGAGTGTGTGTGTGTAATAAGCAGACTGTGTGTGCAATAAGCAGAGTGTGTGTGTGTGTAATAAGCAGACTGTGTGTGCAATAAGCAGAGTGTGTGTGTGTGTAATAAGCAGACTGTGTGTGCAATAAGCAGTGTGTGTGTGTGTGTAATAAGCAGACTGTGTGTGCAATAAGCAGACTGTGTGTGCAATAAGCAGTGTGTGTGTGTGTGTAATAAGCAGACTGTGTGTGCAATAAGCAGACTGTGTGTGTGTGTGTTTGTGTGTTTGTGTGTGTGTGTGTGTGTGTGTGTGTGTGTGTGTGTGTGTGTGTGTGTGTGTGTGTGTGTGTGTGTGTGTGTGTGTGTGTGTGTGTGTGCGAGGTTAAAGCGCAAGCAGACCATCCACGGGACAAGCCGGGTTCCACCTTATCTTTTTGTACACAATAATAATCTTTTACATTGTAATCCTTTTATTTTTAATATTTGCCTAGTTTGTGTGCTGCTGTGCGTCCCTGTGTGTGTAATAAGCAGAGTGTGTGTGTAATAAGCAGAGTGTGTGTGCAATAAGCAGAGTGTGTGTGTGTAATAAGCAGACTGTGTGTGCAATAAGCAGAGTGTGTGTGTGTGTAATAAGCAGACTGTGTGTGCAATAAGCAGAGTGTGTGTGTGTGTAATAAGCAGACTGTGTGTGCAATAAGCAGTGTGTGTGTGTGTGTAATAAGCAGACTGTGTGTGCAATAAGCAGACTGTGTGTGTGTGTGTTTGTGTGTTTGTGTGTGTGTGTGTGTGTGTGTGTGTGTGTGTGTGTGTGTGTGTGTGTGTGTGTGTGTGTGTGTGTGTGTGTGTGTGTGTGTGTGTGCGAGGTTAAAGCGCAAGCAGACCATCCACGGGACAAGCCGGGTTCCACCTTATCTTTTTGTACACAATAATAATCTTTTACATTGTAATCCTTTTATTTTTAATATTTGCCTAGTTTGTGTGCTGCTGTGCGTCCCTGTGTGTGTAATAAGCAGAGTGTGTGTGTAATAAGCAGACTGTGTGTGCAATAAGCAGAGTGTGTGTGTGTAATAAGCAGACTGTGTGTGCAATAAGCAGAGTGTGTGTCTGTAATAAGCAGACTGTGTGTGCAATAAGCAGTGTGTGTGTGTGTGTGTGTGTGTGTAATAAGCAGACTGTGTGTGCAATAAGCAGACTGTGTGTGTAATAAGCAGACTGTGTGTGCAATAAGCAGACTGTGTGTGCAATAAGCAGACTGTGTGTGCAATAAGCAGAGTGTGTGTGCAATAAGCAGAGTGTGTGTGCAATAAGCAGATTGTGTGCGCGTTGTGGACCCGCCTTTAGGCGCACATTACTAATGCACCCTTTAAATAACAAAAAAATACTGCGCCATTGACTTTAGGCCAGGTTTCAGTCGGTCAATGGCTCTGTCTATTTCAGTTCCTCAAAATAGCAACACACCAACAATGCGCCAGAACACACACCTCGTATTCAGACCAGCAGCCCATGGGCGCACAGATGGGCACAAATGCATTTGCTATTTAAACAACGTGGTGCAGGACGTGAAAATGATAACTGCGTCGGGCTGAAACTAGCAAAAAACACTTGCGTCGCGCCTGGCGCTGCATTGCACCGGGTGTAGCCTATGATATGTCCTTTGAGTTCAGTTGTTTGCGTCTCATTCTGCTCCACATTACGGCCTGTAAAACCACCCTCGCGTCTAAACACTCGCTCGTTTCTTCCAGGCTCATTTTCAAAACAAACATGTTCCTTTGCGCAGTATTTATCAGGGCTGTCAGTCTCAGGTGCTGTTGTCGGGTTCAGGTGAGGCTGTGTGTGTGTGTGTTATCGGGACGTTGCAGCCGTGAGTCTTGTCAGCGCAGGCATCGCCTGTCCGGCCTGCTTTAGTTGTGGGTGTTTAAAATTAGATATAACATCTATCATTTCTGTGGGCTGAATGGCTCTGTGTCAGGGTTTGGCAGAGGCCATCCGTCAGCGAGCGTGTGTCTGCCCCATCCCACCAGATCATCCGTCACAGCAGCGGGAGAGAGGAAACATCACTGCGGGTCCAATGCTCTCACACACACACACACACACACACACATGCTTTCACCGGTGCACATGCGCGCAGGACATGTAATGCACACACAGGTGGTTTGTCTGCACTGTTATGCGCTGACATCCCTTGAACAATTCATCATATTTTAACCCAAAATGAAAGTAAAAAAAAAAAACTTATATTTTGCGTATATAAAATTAAGCTTTTTATAGAACCATGAATATTTTTTAAACCTTTATTTCCATTGGCAGGTTGTTGAACCTCCCCTTAAAATGTGTGTGTGTGTGTGTGTGTGTGTGTGTGTGTGTGTGTGTGTGTGTGTGTGTGTGTGTGTGTGTGTGTGTGTGTGTGCTGGTTTGTTTATGCATGTATTTTTTTTTTTTTTTTTTTTTGGTTTGTCTCACTGGTGATCATGAATTTCCATAATACATATTTTACTGTATTTAAAGTATAATTAAAAAGTATAATTTCATCATCTTAATATTATAATTTAATATATATTATTAAATATTAATATAAATATAAATATTATAATTATTATAATATTTAAATAATTATAAGATAATTTAACTATTTTTATGCTAATCTGAGTATAATTTAATATAATTACCTTTATAAAAGGTTATAATTAAAATGTTTAATTATTTTACTTTTTAATCACCAAATACTATGACATATGGATATATCTTATATTTGTATAATAATATACTTTTGTCACACTTTAGATTAGGGTCCAATTCTCACTGTTAACTATTAACTACAACTTTTGCCTCAATAAACTCCTAATTACTGCTTATTAGTTAGTAAGGTCGTTGCTAAGTTTAGGTATTTGGAGATTAAGGGATATAGAATATGGTCATGCAGAATAATGCATTAATATGTGCTTTATAAGTACTAATAAACAGCCAATATCCTAGTAATATGTGTTACATTCTAGCTCCCCCAAAAGGAGGGGAGCCTGACAACCCACTGCTCAGGCCCACCGATACCAGCAAAGGAGGTACGGAGTCGCGGCGCGAGAAAAGGACACAAACACCAAATACCGTATAAAAACAAAGCTTTTATTTAACCACGGTAATATTGTAAATAATTAACAATGATAAACAATAAGAATTTCCTGGGAAAAGGGGAGGGCTGGACGGACCAAAACAAAGAAATAAACAAAAAGGACCCCACCCCTAACCTATACTAATCCCCAAAAATAAAATAAAATAAATAAAATTACAATTTCTATCTGGCACACGATCAAGGCGCCCTAAACAAAATTACAGCTGGTGGTCCGCCCAGGTCTAGCTGGTGTTTCTAGACAAAGAAGTATACCTATGGGTGATGTATGTATACCCCGGGGTAGCTCTAAATCTACTCCCCAACTCCCTATAAACAACAGAGGAAAAAAAAATAATTAATACAAATTATAAAAATTCACAAACAAACAAGTGCTCCGTCCTGCTACTACAAGTTCCAAAAAAGATGAAACACAAGTTAGGTTTACTAACACACAAAAACAATTGAACTATTCTCAAATATTTCAAGCAAAAATGTCAGAAAACCAAACACACACAGGGTACAAACCAAACCAAAAGCAGGAACAGAGAGAGAGAACTAATCCAAAACTGAGCTTTTTAAAGAGCCCAGCCAGCTGCAGCCACTGATGAGTGGGCGGAGTTCCAAATCCCAATCAGCCGATGAGCCACCAATCAGCTGCCGGAACAGTCACAGAAGCCATCTTACCTGGTAGAAAAACACAAACACACAAACCACAAGCAATACCAGAACAAAATGACTATAAAACGAACCCAGAACTCTGGGGACGTAACACGCCCCCCCAAAAAGGTGTGCAAACCACCTTTTGCACACAATTAGTCCTGGTAAACACGGGACAACGCGTCTGCAACTACGTTGGAAGTTCCTTTAACATGAGTGATACAAACATTGTATCCCTGTAGGATCAGAGCCCACCGCATAAGGCGGCGGTTCTGATTGTACATTCTTTTGAGGAATGTAAGAGGATTATGATCTGTGAATACTCTTACAGGCACAACACTAGAACCGACATATACCTCAAAGAACTGTAAGGCCAACAATAAAGCAAGCGTTTCTTGTTCAATGGTAGAGTACCGTGACTGGCACGGATTGAACTTCCTGGAAAAAAAACTAATTGGCCGATCTACTCCTTCCTCATCTTCCTGTAAAAGGACCGCCCCAGCCCCCACCATACTGGCGTCTACCTCCAGCTTGAAAGGTTTATCAAAGTTAGGAGCTGTTAGCACAGGAGCGATACAAAGCAGTGCTTTTGCTGACTCGAAAGCAGAGCTGCACTCTGCGGACCATTTAAAAGGTACTTTAGGACTGAGCAAGGTAGTTAGGGGTGCTACTACAGTTGAAAAGTTTTTACAAAAAGTCCGATAGTAACCCACCATTCCAAGAAATCGACGTAACTGACGGCGTGTTTTAGGAGCAGGATAGCTTACAATAGCGTCCACTTTGCTAGCAATGGGACGCACTTGCCCACGACCCACCTGTTTCCCCAGATATGTTACAGTAGCTTTACCAAATTCACATTTAGCCAAGTTAAGTGTTAACGAAGCGTTTTCCAAACGCTGGAACACCAACCTCAACGTGGAGAGATGTTCAGCCCATGTGGGTGAGTATATTACTACATCATCAAGGTAAGCTGTACAGTTGGGAACGTCATCAAACACAATGTTAACTAAACGCTGAAATGTAGCAGGAGCATTGCACATTCCAAATGGCATAACTGTATACTGTACAAAGTTATCGGGGGTCACAAAAGCCGAAATGTCAGAAGCCCGTGGGGTTAGGGGCACCTGCCAATAACCTTTAAGCAAATCGAGTTTACTTACAAAAACAGCCGAACCAATCCGGTCAATACAGTCTTCTATCCTAGGCAGCGGATAGGAATCTGGCACAGTTACTGCATTTACTCGACGGTAGTCCGTGCATAAACGGGACGTGCCGTCTGGTTTCGGAACCAAAATACACGGGGAGCTCCAAGCACTGTGACTACGTTTTGCCATGTCATGTTTTAACAGGTAGTCAACCTCACCTTTCATTAACTCACGTTTTTTTGTGTTTACCCGATAGGGATGTTGGCGAATAGGAGATGTACTGCCTACATCCACGTCGTGCGCCAAAACAGACGTGCTCTTAGGTACATCTTGGAACACAGTAAGAAAAGAATGTATTAGAGACACAAGATCATCTTTTTGACTGTCATCCAAATGTTCCATTAATGAAGGTAAGTTTTGTAACATCTCTGAATTACTAAGACGTTTACACTGTTGTAATGAGTGACGCAATTCCAAACCATCATTATTGTTCTCCTCTAGGTACACAATAGGCACAGGAACCACCAACGCCATGCTGGATCCCGCAGACTGAACCGGAACACTAGAGGGGTTGTCGGAAGTGTTACGCACATGATAGGCTTTAAGCATGTTGACATGACACAAACGAGAAGAGCGCCTGCGATCTGGTGTTTTGATAATGTAATTAGTATCACTGACTTTGCGCTCCACAACATACGGTCCAGAAAAACTGGCAGACAGTGATGAACCTGGGATTGGTAACAAAACCAGTACTTGATCCCCGGGCAAAAACGCACGGTCTTTTGCTTGTTTATCATACTGTTTTTTCATACGTGACTGAGAGGAAGAGAGAGACTCCTGAGCTAGCATGCAGGCAGCATGCAGCCTCTCCCGCATCTGACTTACAAAGTGTAACACATTCTTAGGGGTACTACTAGGCGCATCAGATAGAACACGCTCCTTTAACACTTTTAACGGACCCCTAGGTGTGTGTCCGAACACAAGGTCAGCCGGGCTGAACCCCAACGATTCCTGCACTGTTTCCCTAACAGCAAACAAAACAAAGGGCACCCCCTCATCCCAATCAGCACCTGTTTCCATACAATACTTCCTCAGCATGGCCTTGAGCGTCTGGTGCCAGCGTTCAAGAGCCCCTTGACTCTCTGGGTGGTAAGGGCTGGAGACCTGGTGCGATATGGACAATGTTTTTAATGCAGAAGAAAACAGTTTGGACATGAAATTAGTTCCTTGATCCGTCTGGATCACTCTGGGAAGACCAAAGGTGGAAAAGAACTTAATCAGACTCTTAATAATTGTCTTAGCTGTAATTGTCCGGAGAGGAATAGCCTCCGGGTACCGAGTGGCGCTGCACATAATGGTAAGCAGAAACTGGTTACCTGTTCGGGTTTTTGGTAATGGACCCACACAGTCAATAATCACCCGCTCAAACGGTTCTCCAATCACAGGAATCGGGTGAAGAGGCACACGAGGAACAGGTTGGTTCACTTTTCCTGCAAGTTGGCATACATGACAGGTTTTACAGTATTGCACAATGTCCGATTTTATTCCTGGCCAGAAGAAATGTCGGAGGACTCTGTTGTATGTTTTAGTTACCCCTAAATGTCCGGACCATGCAGGGTTATGAGCCAGTGACAATACTTGCTGTCGTAGTGGTGATGGAACAACTACCTGCCAAACTGTATCCCAGTCCTCACCCGTTTTATGCGCAGTCCATTTACGCATTAGAACACCAGCGTCCACAAGGTAAGCAGTCTCCTTTACTTTTGCGTTTTCAAGAGAGACCACAGAATCAAAGCATTTATTAAGGCTGACATCCTCTTTTTGCCACTCAATCAGCCTCTCTGATGTGATGGATGACAACACATCACCTAACTGGGGAGCGACTCCGCATCCCCCTTTCTCAGCCTGCACATAAGATAACCCCTCTGGTTTAGACTCTACATCTATAGTTTCAACCCGTTCAAAAATAGTATCAGACAAATTCACTGTATCCCCCTGCATGTGAGCCTGTGCCCTTGTTAAAACACATGCAGGGAACACTTGAGGATACTTCTGAACCAGGACAATGTCAGAGATATTACATTGTGGTCTGTCTGTTACTTCTAGTACTGGAGACACCTTACCCCCAGCAATGTCGTTTCCTAGCAATAGTGCTACCCCTTCCACTGCTAGCGTAGGCACCACCCCAACACGGAACCGACCTGAAACCAAATCAGAATGCAAGTGAACCCAGTGTAAAGGCACAGAAATTGGGCTAGCTTCGATACCACACAAAAGTATATGTGAACCACAGTATGTCTGATCAGACCATGGCAACACATCTGTAAGGATAACTGACTGAGCCGCACCAGTGTCACGTAAGATTTTAATTGCCCTCTGGTCTTCAGTTTTCCCTGTGCATGAAACACACCCTACAGACACAAACGGAGCATACACCAGGTCTGGTTTCCTTGTGAGTACCTCGCTAGCACTTCTAGCTTCCTGGTAAGAAACAGACTGAGTTAAACCAACACTCTTACGGACAGGTGGAGGTGACTTAGGCTTGTTCTTAAGTAAGAAACAATCTGAGATTAAATGGCCTTTCCGGTGGCAATAAAAACATTCCCTCTCCTCTTTCCTAGGAACAGTAGGAGGGTCTGAAGAGCGTGATACACCGGCCACTGGTGAAGCGGAAGTCCTGCTCTGACTGGATGCTGTAAACACCGTTTTATGTGTTAGGGCATATTCATCTGCTAGGACCGCTGCCTGACCCAACGTCGCCACCTTCTTTTCACTAAGATGCAACACGATTCTTTCGGGTAGGTTGTTCTTAAAATCCTCCAACAATATCTGATTTCTCAAAGTCTCATAAGTAGATGTTTTATTGGCTGCACACCAGCGGTCAAACAAGGACTCTTTGTCCCTGGCAAACTCAACAAATGTTCTACTACCGCTTTTCTTATAATTTCTAAATCGTTGTCTATAAGCCTCTGGCACTAGCTCATAGGCACGCAGCACGGTAGCTTTAACCACATCATAATGTAAACTGTCCTCTATAGAGAGAGAGGCCACAACCTCCTGGGCCTTCCCAGTTAGCTTACACTGGAGGAGTAGAGGCCAGACCTCTTTTGGCCACTGTAGGGCAGTAGCTACCCGCTCAAAAGCAGAAAAGTATGAATCTACCTCAGACTCACGGAATGGGGGAACCACCGCAATGTTCCTCCCCACATCAAAATGACCTGACTTGCCAACTGGGTGAGAAGACCCCCCAGCCTCAAGCTCCATTCGCCGAATGTGAATTCGAGCTTCCTTGTCTGCCTCTATTTTTCTAATTTCTATCTCATACCTCCTTTTGTCTTCCCTATCTTTTAGGTCTGCTTCCAGACGGGCCGTTTTCAGCTTCAACCGAGCGACCTCTACAGACTCGGGGGACACAGGAGACAACGGGTCGTACTTTGGCAGAGTTCGAGGCACCGGAGCTTCCCCACCTCCCACAGCGCCCTTCGACCGTGCAGGCGAGAGATTCTCTACGGCGCCCTCGTCCTCCCCCTCATCCTCTGTTTCCACGTCCTCAACAGCCATAACTCCTGCCCTTGACAGACTCAATAAATGGCTTTTGATCACCATTACTAAATTTGCTTTACGAGCCTGTCTATCAACTGTAATATTGTAGTAGTCCGCTAACGCTAACAAATCAACCTTACGCAGGTTAACCAATGAACCCAATGAGGGCTCCGCAATAAAGCCTGCCACATCTGAAGTAGCCGCCATGCTCACACCTCATCCAGTACAATCCTGCACTATTCAGTACTCAACGAACACCACAAACTACAAATACTAACAAACTACAGGACAGAACAACAACTACTATGCAAACACTACTAGTCCTTACTCACACCCCAACACCACACCCCAATCACCGAGTAAAGGGTGGTCTGAGCAGCAGGGCGCCAAGCATCCCGGACGAGCCCCCAATTGTTACATTCTAGCTCCCCCAAAAGGAGGGGAGCCTGACAACCCACTGCTCAGGCCCACCGATACCAGCAAAGGAGGTACGGAGTCGCGGCGCGAGAAAAGGACACAAACACCAAATACCGTATAAAAACAAAGCTTTTATTTAACCACGGTAATATTGTAAATAATTAACAATGATAAACAATAAGAATTTCCTGGGAAAAGGGGAGGGCTGGACGGACCAAAACAAAGAAATAAACAAAAAGGACCCCACCCCTAACCTATACTAATCCCCAAAAATAAAATAAAATAAATAAAATTACAATTTCTATCTGGCACACGATCAAGGCGCCCTAAACAAAATTACAGCTGGTGGTCCGCCCAGGTCTAGCTGGTGTTTCTAGACAAAGAAGTATACCTATGGGTGATGTATGTATACCCCGGGGTAGCTCTAAATCTACTCCCCAACTCCCTATAAACAACAGAGGAAAAAAAAATAATTAATACAAATTATAAAAATTCACAAACAAACAAGTGCTCCGTCCTGCTACTACAAGTTCCAAAAAAGATGAAACACAAGTTAGGTTTACTAACACACAAAAACAATTGAACTATTCTCAAATATTTCAAGCAAAAATGTCAGAAAACCAAACACACACAGGGTACAAACCAAACCAAAAGCAGGAACAGAGAGAGAGAACTAATCCAAAACTGAGCTTTTTAAAGAGCCCAGCCAGCTGCAGCCACTGATGAGTGGGCGGAGTTCCAAGTCCCAATCAGCCGATGAGCCACCAATCAGCTGCCGGAACAGTCACAGAAGCCATCTTACCTGGTAGAAAAACACAAACACACAAACCACAAGCAATACCAGAACAAAATGACTATAAAACGAACCCAGAACTCTGGGGACGTAACATATATATACTTAAGTGTGAACTGAATGTATTATTGTCAGATACTTAAATGCATGTTTTTACACATATGTAATGATGAAGTTGCAATTTTAACTATAAATGAAATATCTAATAACATACTGCATTAAAAAAAATTGAAACTAGTACATTAAATGTGCTTTAGTATACACATAAAATAAGTGTACTACTTTATCATATGTTATCTGCAACTTAAGATTTGAAGTACACTCAAGATTTGAATGTGCACTGCACTGTAGCGGTTTGGTGTCGTATAACACGCAGGATATATTCAAAATTGACTTTAATCACGAACGCAGGAGAAATACACATTACAAAAGACAATAACTGACCAAGGACTGAACAAAACAGGGAGTTTAAATACAAGACGAACCAAATTACTGACAATAATGAATAATCATACTTAACCATAGAAACAAACGAGGAGATAGTCAGCAACCAAAACTGAAAGGATCCGAGAAACAGGAACTAAACAAAACACAACAGAATATCAAAATAAGAGCCCAAGTCTGTGACATGTGCAAGTGCACATTTAATACAATTAAGCGCACTTTTTTAAAAACTATTGGTACTATGAAAGCTTGACTCGTTTAAAAAACAACTTAGCTACTGTTAAGCTTCTGAAAAATGTTGCTAATTCCATAGCATTGCTAAGTGAAGTTAGTTACTGACACTGGTAAATACTTGCTGATGACACCCCAAAATGCTTTGTAAGCATTTTTACACAAACAAGTTAAAGGGTAACTCTCGCCAAAATGCAACCCAGGCTCTTTTTGTTAATCTGCCCGAGGCAAACTTTCGCTTAAAAGCATAATTAGAATGGAAACGCCACTTTTAAGTTTGACCGTATTTTCGTTTTAGGTTAAAATGCCTTGTGAATGGGAGTGGTTGGGGCACGCACTGCAAAAAATGCTTTTCTTACTTAGTATTTTTGTCTTGTTTCCAGTCCAAATATCTAAAAATTCTTAAATCAAGAAGCATTTACTAGAGAAGTAAAATGACATAAGAAATTCTGTTTTGTTTTAAGATAAAAAGAACGTAATTTAAGTCATTTTTGTTTAAAACAAGCAAAATTATCTGCCAATGGGGTAAGCAAAATAATCTTGTTTTCCATTTGAATTAAGATTTTTTTTCTTGTTTTCCATTCTTAATCAGATTTTTTTGCTTACCCCATTGGCAGATAATTTTGCTTGTTTTAAACAAAAATTACTTAAATTACTTTATTTTTATCTTAAAACAAAACAGAATTTCTTAAGTCATCTTACTTCTCTAGTAAATGCTTCTTTATTTAAGAATTTGTAGATATTTGGACTGGAAACAAGACAAAAATACTAACTAAGAAAGCATTTTTTGCAGTGCGACTATGATGGCATCAAAAATCACTATTTTTAAAACACTAAGAAGGCTCGACACAACATGAAACTTTGCTGGAAGTATCACCAGAGGCTCTACACATGAACTCCAGCATTGAGAACATTGTGTGTGTACACAGAGTTTACTAAAAAGAAAGATTTTGAACAGCTCACTGTAGCTGTTGTTGTTTCCGGCTGCCGCCATTTTGACAGTCAAAAATAGTCGATAGAACGAAAATACGGTCAAACTTAAAAGTGGCGTTTCCATTCTAATTATGCTTTTAAACGAAAGTTTGCCTTGGGTAGATTAACAAAAAGACCCTAGGTTGCATTTTGGCGAGGGTTACCCTTTAAGGCTGCTCTGTGCCTGCTCAAAATTCAGTGTAAAGACACAATTCCACATAATAGCCAGACTAAATTAAGCCAGCTCTGACCCACATAGGGCCTAGTATGTAAGTAAACAGTCAAGTAAAGACACCTAAATGCCACTTCAGAAGCGCTCAAGTGCCACATTTTCTGTATTAATGTGGCCATAGAAAGTATAACAGTCTTAATGCTAAACTTCTTCATTTATTAGACTTTTTTGTTGTTGGTGTGACTAACACTAATCCTGTACGGTACACTGGCATGATAGCTGCAAATGAACGCCATAATCACACTCAAGATTACAAAGCTAACAGATCTCATTTTAAATAAACCACTGAGGTTTGAGCTGGCGCTAATGCAGAGAATAAAGCAGTTCTTGTACTATAATGCACCATCAGGGACAGAGCGCAATTAGAATTGTACAACTTTTATGAATAATCATTAAGCTGTAACCTACTTACACAAATACCTTTGTTTTCCACATGGGATATTAGAGTAGGTCTACTTTTGTGATCACAAGCTCTACAGTGTTAATACGACGCAAAACAAACTCCTTTTAATATCTGCCACATCATGGAGTCGCTGATCTGTGCTACTTTGTAAAACATACTTATAGCATTAAAATATTATTGTATTAGAATAAATTAGACTTGTTTCTACACTTTTACAACTTTAACTGAAGACGTAGCCACAACGCTAGCATGTTGAGTTGAAGACAAGGCATTGCTATGTTGTTGTGTCTGTGTCCTGACTTGTTTTTAGCGAGTTGTTTTAGCAGAAAGGTAAATGATGGTGGTCTAGACAGAAACAATCGTTCCTTGTATCTTTTATAAGGGATTTCAACATTTCATTACTTCATGTTCAATGAGTTCATATTAGATTAAAACAACGTGTTTGGCACTAAAACAATGTTTCTTCGTCAGGTAATGACTTTTATACTATCGCTCCACAGTTATGTTGACAGTACTTTCTCAAATACCAGACAACTCAAGACCGAGGCAGATTATCCAGTTGTCCTGACATTATCCTGTAACAAAACACCATCACACACATCACTGGTCTTCTTAATAAACGAAGCATGATATCATATAGGGTCAACAGGGAGTCAAGTCTATATCCTGTACTGGAAATGTGACCGCATGCAGGAACTGGAAGGCAGGTTGTGTCCCTCTTTGATCATGTTTATCGCTCACCAAATGACTAAAGCTGACATGATCCACATGCACGTCTGTTAGCAGTCCTATAGTTAAATCCATAAACATGATTATGGTCTTTGTAGGAGTTCTAATACTCCACACTGGCAAAACAACAGACTTTTTTAAATTGATTTTTGTAGCATTGTCAAATTTGTTCCCTTCTGTAGCGATTCAGACAAAATTATTTCCTGACCTGAACATGCAAATTCATTTCTTTGAGTTGCATCCAGACATTAGTAACCAGTGAAGGTTGCATTTCGAGGAAGCACACACAAATCCTGTGAAGTCACACTTCACTTCACTTAAATATTATTTTTCACTTAAAACTATTATTATTTGCATTCTGACAGTTAAACACATTTTTCAATTCCCGATATGAAAATATTCTCAATGTGTCCATAATCATTAATTATGTATGTAATATGTATGTTTTAATAAAGTTTAACTGCATAAATTGAAATACTGTTATGATGTATTATTATTGTTATTATTATTAGTATTATTAGTATTATTTGCATTTTGTCATTATTTCATTGGAAATAAAACACATTTTCTTTGCAAATTCTCATTACTGTGTTTAACTTTTTTCCCCAAAATAATTAAATGTACATGAATTTAAATATGACCATGATGTAATATTATTAATATTATTATTAATAACAATATTTTTGTCAAGTTTCCCAGTAAAAATGTCTAAATGTCCTTAAAACAAGATCAAATTTTAAATAACTTTTAATAATAATAAAAAATAAAAAAATACTGGCAAATATTTTTTATTGTTTTGAAGTCAGCATGAAATGGAAACTCTATCTATATTATTGTAAAGAATTAATTTTTGAAATGTCATAACTCTTTCTTCCTGTGAAACAACAGACTTCTCTCTCACTCAGAACTGATCTATTCAACAACCAATGAAATCATTCAAGTTCCCGCCCTAATTTGTAGTCTTTTTGATCATCCACATTTAATAATAACAATAATACACTCAAATAGAATAACAGCTTATTCATGTTGTCAAGCCAACATAATTATACATTCAACTGGTACTTCTTGAGGTCTGTGGAAAATGGCATTTTTGAAAATTGCAGAGCCCAGAGAAACAACCGGAATTTTCACTCACTCACTCACTCACTCACACACACACACACACACACACACACACACACACACACACACACACACACACACACACACACACACACACACACACACACACACACACACACACACACACACACACATAGAAAAAATAGCAATCACGCTGAACAAAAATACTTGCTTTATGATGCTCAAACAGTTCTGGTTTCCTCTTCTCCTCTGTGAGTTTTTAGGTCATGTTAAATCACAGCCTATTTATAATTTGCGTGGATATAAAATAGTGCAACTGACTCATGATTTCCTTCTACCTGGGTTTCTATAATGATGGCAGTGTCTGGCCAAAGCTGACCCTCTGCGATTTAAACCAAATAATATATGAGTGTGAGAGTTCATATATAATGTTTAAGAGTTGCATATGATATGCGAAAATAAATTGAAAGACCATAAAATATTTTAAAATATAATGTTACCTAATTAAGCCTTGACTAAATGTAACAACAGGCAGTTGTGACGTTTTCCTGGTTCTGCATCATGGCAGCACGCTGTAATAACCGCCACAGGACCTGACTGAGCACCGCAGCAGCGGGTGACAAATGGAACAGGTTTATTTTCTTAGTAATTCATTCTTCGGCCAGAAAATGTAAATTATTTAGAGGAATGGCCATCTTCACGGTCAATAGACCTCACACGAATGTAATCACCTCTTATAATCATCTATAATCAGCTGTTGTTGAAACTCTGTAACTCAATGCCAACCTGAGGTGAAAACCATATGTTCACGTTTACATGACAACGATGTTCTAGAAATGGAAAAGTTTTTCCTTTGCATTTTGTTCACATACAGATGACAAAGTTATCAAAACGATCCCCGTTCACAGGGATCCCTGTTCACAGACTAAAAACACGGTATTATTCATGCCAGGCCAGTAGGTGGCGATGTCACTTGTAAAGAAACACTAAGCGCATGTAATACGCATACGCATGACATCACCGTTTCACAAATTCATGTTTTTGTTTACACAGAGACAATAACAGTATTGTTTTCAAAAACTTATACTTTGAAACCCATTTTCAAAAGTTTCAAAGTAACGTTTATTATTATTTTCTAGCAATGCCCTAGCGACCACCTATCCAACACCATAGCAACCACCGAACACCATACCAACTGCTTAGCTTATACCCCAACACCCTAGCAACACCCAAATATCATAGAAACCGACTAGCAAACACCCACACATAGAAAACACCTTGGCAAGTCCCTAGCAACCACTCAGACATCCTAGTAACAACTTAGCAAACACATGAACATAGCAACTCTCTAACAACCACCCAGAATATCTTAGTTACCACTTAGTAAACACCAAAACTTCATAGCTACTGCCTAGCAACCACTCAGATCATCTTAGTTACCACATAGTAAACAGCAAAACTTCATAGCTACCAGCAACCACCCAGAACGTCAAACACCCAGAAGACATTAGTAACCCCTAGCAAGTACTCAACCTACCTAGCAACCACATAATAACCATCCTGAACACCTTAGTAACCACATAGAAACACCCAAACATCCTAGTAACACTTAAAACACCCAAACATACTAGAAAACATCCAGAACATCCAAGTAACCAGAAAACACGCAAACACCCTAGCAACTACCTAGCAACCATCCAGAACATCTTAACAACAGCTTAGTAACCACTTAACAAACACTCAAACACCATAGAAACCAACCAGAATCATCTTAGTTAACACCAAAACGTCATAGTTACCTCCTAGCAACCACCCAGAACATCAAACACCCAGAAGATCTTAGTAAACCCAGCAAGCACTTAACCATCCTAGCAACCACCCTGAACATCTTAGTAACCACCTAGAAAACAGCCGGACATCTTAGTAACCGCTTAACAAACGCCAAGAAACCCTAGCAACTACCTAGCAACCACCAAGAACATCTTAGTAACCACCCTGCAACCACCAATCTTATTACCCCGTAGCAAACACTTAACAATCCTAGCAACCACCTACAACGTCACAGCAACACTCATAGAACATGTCTATCTTTGTAACTATTTAACTTTAAAACGTATTAATATATATATATATATATATATATATATATATATATATATATATATATATATATATATATATATATATATATATATATATTGTATCAAAGGTATTCGGCAAAGCTATTTGTCTCTATCTAACGACATTGTTTTTGTTGCAGCAAAGTCGTTTGAGTTCATATTGTTCATCTACATTGTAGCGACTTTCATTTTGCATTCATAAAAGCCCTCCAACTACGTCATTTGCATTTTGATAGCACGCTTTTCGCCTAAAGCCCAAAGTTCTAATGTGAGCTGATGGATTCAGTTTACGAAGCACTACATTATGCACATCATCTATAGAGTAATATCAAATCAGCTAAATTACAGCGTTTCATTGAAGAGTTTTCAGACAAAAAGAGCCATCAGGTTATTTTCAAAGGGATTTTCATAGATCGTAAATATCTCAAATGAAGCCATTTATCGAAAGATGATCCTTGGTAATCGTTTCTCGTGCTTATATGAAGAAAATAGAGTAATATTGCCGTGTACAGTATAAGGCACAGGCACAAAAGCTCTTTTTGAGAGCGCGGCCCCTCCACTCCGCCTATTAAGCGCTCCGATTTCGATTTCAAATTGGCCCTCGTTATTAATCCCAATCACCCAGAACAGAAAGACCACAGAGCTCTCCAAAACACATGTGCAAACCCCCACTGCATGGGCTGATTCTAATTAATTAATTACATCCCAGGTGATTTCACTTTAAGATTGGGAAAAAAAAAATAGGGATGGAAACACTTCCCCAAGGCTATACCAAATTGGCAGCTCTAAGTCTTGGAAAACAAGCACAGTATATACTGCCCCCAGGATTTTTTTATGACTTTCGAAGTACTCCTACGCTCCCCCCATTCTCTCCAAGGAAGGCCAGGAAAAGTCACCCTCTCCTGCTCCTACAACATGCTCTTCATGTTCTCAACAAAAGTATTTTTAAGCCGTCTGATCTAAAGTCAACGGTGTTGGTGAGTCGAAGCATGAGCGGCTACTTCCAGAAAAAAGTATTTCAGAAATCTGATCAGAGAACCGGAGAAGTTTTCTTCCACGAAGCTGAAGCAGAACATTCTGTCTGGGAAATGTTAATCAACAAACAGAAAGTATATATTTTTTTTTTCTCAAAGCAGATATTCTCTGGAATATATAAAAGCATAAGAAGATTTGCTATGCACTCTTAAAAATTAGGGTTTCCAAAGATTTTTTTCGAAGAACCAATTTATTTTTTGGTTTTCCAAAGAACCTTTAAGGGAACAATTCTTAAAATTCTTAGTGTGAAGAACATTTTAATAATCTAAATAACCTTTTTCCACTATAAAAAACCTTTTGTGCAATGGAAAGATTCCATGGATGTTGCAGGTTCTTCATGGATCCATCAATGTCAATAAAGAAGTTTTATTTTTAAGAGTTTACCTTCTTATTGAAGGTTTCCAAGGTGTTTTATATGTCTTTTAATGGTTTTTATTTGGAAACTCAGTCCTGGTTAAATATCAGAGAGAACTAGGAATTTAGGACAATATGACGATAATTATTTTCATGCTATTGCCGAAAACTGTTACAGTAAAAAAACAGTATCTAAATTATATACTACAATAAATAAATAAAATGTTATTTGTTTGAATCATTTTAATTAAAAACTCCAATTAAATTAAATAGTAAAAATTTGAATAATGTACAATATGAAAAATGAATATTCATTGTGATTATGATTATATTTAAGTGTTGTTCAATTATTACTGTTTACTGTTTGATAACTACAGAGATAATATAAATATAAAAATAGGAGAAATTAGCATGCATAAATATTTAACCAATATTGGCAATTGCATATATTCAAAATTACATTTATTTATTTTTAATTGTTAAATAGTGTATATTGCATGTATATACGGCCATGGGATGAATTTAACAATTTAGGTGTTTAATACATTAAGTTTAATACTTTATGCTGGTCTTAAAAGTGTATTTTATGTGTAATATAATTTACCCCCTACCCCTGATTTACCTTAAAATTGATCCCCTACATAATTTGATATTGCTTTTTTTCCTTGGGAGACTGACAACACACAATGCAATTTCTCCTAGAACATCTACATTGTTATCTTGTTAAATGTGCGCTGATGTATTTTGCATCTGTATTTCACACTCCAGTTCGCAACACATTGAAAATGCAGCCAATTATCTCTAGGAGCAAAATAAGGGCGCTTTGTCCCTGGGCGTAGTGCCCTACAAGATTAAGTCACTGGAAAAGTTCAAGTTTTCCAAAGTCATCACTCCAAACAATAAGTCTTAGTTATGTTAAAGTCTGACTCGCTAGTCTTGAATAATTACCCACCACAGCTTTCAAACATCCAACGTGGAAATGTAGAGACGTTGTGGGATTAGAGATGAGCTTGCTGGAAGCTCGGATATCATTTACTTTGGTTTTCTTCCCCGTTGGCGGAACGGTAATTAAGTTGTAGGTCCCTAATTCCTTGTTCAGCCTCTGGCTGGTGGTCTCGAACGCGTTGTTCGTCCATTATAGACATGTTTACCGGCTCTGGGAGCTTTACCCACATCACTGCCCGGGCTCGTAAACACGAGGGAGTCGAGTGAGGCTCCAAGGCTGATGTTCTCACAACCACAGCGAGACCTCTAGCCTCACAACCGTCTGAGGAGAGGATGTATAAAGAAAATGAAACCCAAAATGAATGTGAGGTTGGGCTGCAAATGATATGACAACAGTCGAGATTTAAACAACTTTTGGGGTATTTTTTATTTTTTGTGTGTGTGTGTGTGTGTGTGTGTGTGTGTGTGTGTGTGTGTGTGTGTGTGTGTGTGTGGAATTATGTTGGATGCTAGGATGGCTGAGTGTGCTGTGTGATGAGAGAGTAAATGTTTGGCTGGTTAGCATGGTAAGTTAGCGCTTAGCTGGTCAGCCCCTGATGATGATGAGGCAACTATAGAATTATGGAGGCAAACATGTTTTACTCAATTTATGGCACATATAACTATATGTTATCAATATTTTAATAAAGTATTAGTAAATGTTGACATTAACATTAACAATGATTAATAAATGCTGTATAAGTGCAGTTTGTTTTTAGTTCATGCTAACTAATGTAGTTAACTAATGAAACCTTATTGTAAAGAGTTACTGTAATATTCTCTAAATGCATATTCTATATTTAATCTACACATAATTGATAATATAAATACAAAAAAAATATAAATATAATGTAAAATAAAAAGGTTAATATAATGTCCACACACACACATACAAACAAAATACATATGTATTACATTTTATTCTATTACATATACATATATTTTATTTATTTTAATGGAGGGCTCAACCCTTTATCGGGCGAAGAACCATATTTGGTAACTTAATCTTTCACAATGGCGTTTACATGCCTCTCCGTGAGCTCGAATATGCACATGGACAGTGTTGGGGAAAGTTACTTTTAAAATGCATTACAATATTGCGTTACTCCCCAAAAACGTAACTGATTGCGTTACTTCGTTACTTTTTATGAAAAGTAATGCGTTACATTACTTTTGTGTTACTTTTTCTTACCTGGGCTTGCTTGTTTGTTTTGTATAATAATAAAAAAAGTTCTATTTTTGGTGATGTAAAGGCCCTTTCACACCAAAAGTGAAATGAACAAGCCTCAGGCTGAAGGAAATGCATATTTACGCCTGTACAGTAGAGGGCGCCGCTCAAACTAACCTTTCAGCTGCTGAAATTCTGGACTAAAGAAGAATAGGTTGCAGGGGAAGAAAGTTCAACAGTCTTATTTCTAAATCTAAAATAATTTGTGCTTATTTGTATAGTTGAATTAGATCTTGAAGGTCAGCAGCAAAGACATTGGTTAATAAAGTGAGATTAAATACATAAAGTATATTTGTCTAATTTAATATAGTTAATTATAAAAGTTTTGCGTAAAATTCTGAGATGGCATTTTACTGTTTTTATTCATTTTGAGGAATACTGAATGTTTTCGTGCAAGTGAGATGAGCAAATGCATGTTCACATTTAGTCTAGAACTAAAATAACATCATGTTTACACAGCGAACACACACACACACACACACACACACACACACACAGCGAACACACACACCTCTCTTTATTTCTCTCAACATGGGGACAGGAGAGCTGTCAGTCAATAAATGTGAAAAAGTAACTAGCGTTACTTATTTGAACAAGTAACTTAGAAA
Organism: Scardinius erythrophthalmus; assembly: GCF_964197995.2. Classification (NCBI taxonomy): domain Eukaryota; kingdom Metazoa; phylum Chordata; class Actinopteri; order Cypriniformes; family Leuciscidae; genus Scardinius; species Scardinius erythrophthalmus. The sequence goes on from NC_138234.1 coordinate 34,028,193, forward strand.
TTTGGTTGTAAATTGAAAAAGTAATGCGTTACTTTACTAGTTACTTGAAAAAGTAATCTGATTACGTAACTTAAGTTAGTTGTAATGAGTTACCCCCAAAACTGCACATGGATTTCTCCCAGCCAATCAACGGACCTCCGACTACGTCACAGATAGTGACATGACACCATGGCATCTGATCAATCAGGAGTTGCCCTGGGCATTTCATTTTATTCCAGAATTTGTGAAGTACGGATTTATGCCCCTACCTACTCCCCCAAATATGGAAATAGCATCGAAACGAACAATGGTAAGTTAATGAAACTCACACATTATATGGGTGAATAGTTGTTTGCGTAGGATTTCTAGAAATTAGTGAACCATGAAGCATGAAAAATGGTGTGATCATATTTGATCATTGTAAGACTAGCACAAGTGATAGGATGTCCATTTTTAGACATACGCCCCGATGTGTAGTAAGCCATACTCAGGGTATTTTTTTTTTTTTTTTTTTTTTTTTTTTTTTTTTTACAAATAATGCATTATAACTTAGGACAATAGTATTTAATAGTGCATTGGATGTTGTCACAGGTTTGTATAACTTTATACAGTGATCCAGTGGGAAAATTAAACCATTTATTGAAATGATCAAGCCATAAATGATATATGTGTAATTTTGGTAATGTTTTTTTACTTTATAACAATTCTTATTATACTTAAATGGAATATATTGGTATATATAGCCCTTTATTGAAATTATCAAGCCATCAATAGTGAAATATGTTCAACTTGTAACAGTTTTTATTATAATTATAACTATTATACTAACCCAGTCTATATTATTGTCACAGTTTGTTTTCATTAGTCACGTTTTCCTTTGTTCAGTTTTCCCGCGACTCCATGTTACCATGGTCACCATCATGCGTTAATTTGGTTCAGCTGTGTTTCATTAATCATCCTCATTTGTGTTTGCTATCTAAGTTGGTCCCTCACATCCATTCTCTGTCTGATTACCGTTATGTTAAGTGTGTGTGGATCAACCTGTTCTCCTGTCTTCTAGATTGTAATTAAAACTTTGTATTTGAAATTGTCATCTTCTTCGTCTGCCTTCCTGCAACTCACCGTGACAATTATTATGGCATATATTGGTGTTTATTTTTTACTGTGTGCCTTATTACGCTAAAATAAGTGGTAACACCAGTACTTGGAGCTATTTTTCACTTATTATATATTTACAATTTACATGTCAATATTCTTTGTTTTGCATTTTGCATATGCAATAGATGTCAGCCTCACGAATGCCTGGATCATGTACAGCCGGAACAACAAGGCTCTTGCTGTGGATGGCCTGTCGTTAAAGAACTTCCGGATCCAGGTGTTCAGGAGTTGCAGCAGCCAGAGGCCAGTCATGTCTTGCCCCCGAAGGAGCTCATCATTTCCATGCGCCCCCATGATGTCCCCAAGCCTGTCCGGGACCAATTAAACACACCTGAACCAGATAATCAAGGTCTTTCTAGGCATTCTAGAAACTTCTGGACACCCCTGCCCCAGATGCTTCTGAGACCAGGGGTCTCCAACCCTGCTCCTGGAGGGCTACTGTCCTGCAGACTTCAGGTTTAACACACCTGCCTGTAATTATCAAGCAACCCTGAACAGCTTGATTAGCTGGTCCAGGTGTGTTTGATTGGGGTTGGAGCTGAAATCTGCAGGAGTGTAGCTCTCGAGGAGCAGGGTTGGAGACCCCTGGTCTCAGGCCCCGTTTACACGTACATGGTTATTTTGAAAAACGGAGACATTTCCCTTCGTTTGCGCCCTTCGTTTACACGCAAACGGAGGATTCGCCAATGAAACCGATTCGGCCAGAGTGGAGATTTTGAAAATCTTCGTTTGCACGTTTGCATGTAAACAGAGAAAACCGGAGTTTTAGGTAGCGACGTCACAGAATGTGACTATTTTCGGGATTCTGATTGGCTAAGGTGGGCTTGAGCTTCTCGTTACACTGCCACCTACAGGTTTGGCATGCTCTTGACAGCATATACACAGGTTCGTGTGCACGATGTTATTTTTGAAAACGAAGAGGGGTGAAATGTCCGTTTATGAAAATAGCCACCTACGTGTAAACGTAGCCTCAGAAGCATCTGTAAGGTCCACCTGTGCCTCAATGCTGATCGCAACTGCTTTATCAATTACCATGAAGCAGTTGCCGAAGTGATTGTACTGGAATAGTGATGTGAAAAAAAAAAAAAATCCTAAATATTATATTAAGAATATTTTATTATTCTATCCATTCTATTTTTTTTTTTTTTATATTTTATATATGTGACTTATATTTTGTATATATACACTTTTTTGGAAAACTTTGGAAGTGACTTTGACACATGAAAAAGAAGAAATGTTCCTAAATAAATATTCTATTAAGTTTATATAAGTTATATGTATTTATTTATATTTTATATATATCTTATATTTTATATATATACACTTTTTTTTGGAGGAAAAAATGACCATAGACCAGCGAGGAAGCATATATGGTAAATTCATTGACCTTGGTTTGCAACATACTTTTTTTTTGAAGTCACAAAAGTTCAAAAGTCTTGTAATAACCACCAATAACACTCCAGGGTTGCAATATTGAATTTCCAAGTATTTCAATGAGTGCCCTATAAAGGGTTAACAGCACAGACGTATATTGGTAACGCTACAATAAGGTTCATTAGTTAACTAGTTAACATGAACTAAGAATGATCAATACTTCTACAGCATTTATTAATCTTCGGTAATATTAATTATAACATTCACTAATACATTATTAAAATCAAAGGTTGTGCTTGTTAACATTAGTTAATGCACTGTGAACTAACATGAACAAACAATGAACAGCTGCATTTGTATTAACTAACATTAACAAAGATTAGCCTAACTAAAACTGTATAGTAACAAATGTATTGCTCAACTAATGTTAACTAATGAACCTTATTGTAAAGTGTAACCCGTATATTACACACACACACACATTGTTTTGCTAAAAATTGTTGGTAAGACTCCAACCAGTATGAAAACCCAACACGGTCCATCATGTTGTCCTTTGTTGAATATTTTACAGAAATTGTCAGTGCAGTGACCTTTGACCCGTCAGATGGTTCACCATGTGCCTCATCAGTCGCCCTGCATGAGAACCACTGCGGTCCTGTGGAATGTGAAACAGAACGCCTCGCTCCAAGACTTGATACCAGGACACATATTTATTTGCTCATTCATCACCGAGCATGACCTTTGACCCATAACACTGGATCTTTTCCCGCTTGCCCAGACGCTTTGCCTTGAATACAACGTGGTAAGTCTGCTCCTCATGAGGGATCTCGGCAGGGTTCCTCCTCAACGGCCCCATTCACGGAGCGCACATCCCATATGCTCCAAATAGGCCAGATTTGTTCTGCATTTTATTGCAGCTAAAAGAAGCCTTTGTTGCTTTTTATGTTATTGAGCTGTCTCACAATCTCACAATGCTCATTCAACTTCTGTTAACCAAGAACCTCTATAAATCATAATGGGTAAAAAGGGCAAATGTAGAGTCAGGCCTCAAATTTTGGCGTCTTGGAATGTGGCATAAAGAACAAAGTGCATTTAGTGCGCATTGCTTGACTGGTAATAAAATATATATACGAATAAAGCTCTTCCCTGTTCATGTTAGCTATGCATAGAAAGCTGTAAACATCCATAGGATCCTGTAGGCTTTCACTAAAAGACCAAAGATCAAGGATGAGATATGACCATGTGTCTGTGAATTTAAAGAAAAAAAAAACATGTTAATGTGCTATTCACATTAAACAAGTTTAATGAACAAGGACACAGTGTACAATACACACGTGCAGATATGGGTGTATAAATTAGTCTGGCTACACTGATTCTTTATGCATTTTCGCAATTTCTTAAAATTTTAAACCATGCCTCAAAATTGGTCAATACCGAAACGCTAAACAAAAAAGTATTTGTCATGCATGTTTATTTAGCATAAAATAATTTTACCACAATTTTTAGAAGCTGTATCAGCTGTTAAGCTATTGACTATATGACTGTTTCGGTATTGACAATTCACCTTTATTTTCCCTTATCTTAAAATGTGAGAACAGTAAAATGCATACATAATAAAGTGATGAAAAACACAACTTTTTTCTAACATCACATTTTGTTTTTTGTAAGTATAACAATAAGTTCATTAATGACACTTGATTAAAAAAAAAACAAACACATCCAGGTATTTAGATTTTTCGGCATTTTCATCAAAGGGTTAGTTCACCCAAAAATGAAAATTATGTCATTAATGACTCACCCTCATGTCAAGCCCGTAAGACCTCTGTTCATCTTCGGAACACAGTTTAAGATATTTTAGATTTAGTCCGAGAGCTTTCTGTTCCTCCAAAGTCAAAGTCAATGGACGGCATACTGTTCACGTCCAGAAAGGCAATACAGACATCATCAAAGTAGTCCATGTGACATCAGTGGCTCAATATTAAGTTTATCAAGCGGCGAGAATACTTTTTGTGCACAAAAAGTAAACAAAAATAACGACTTTATTCCACTATTCATTTCCTTCTCTCTAGGCCTCGAGCTATTTCACGTAGTGTTTTTGCGCAGCGTGTCTGTGTTGCACGTCACACGCATCACACATGACCAGCGTCGGCCAATAGTGAGCCTACGTGTGACGTACAACACAGACTCGTCGCTTGATAAACTTAATATTGAGCCACTGATGTCACATGGACTACTTTGATGATGTCTGTACTGCCTTACTGGACGTGAACAGTATGCCGTCCATTGACTTTCAATGGAGGAACAGAAAGCTCTCGGACTAAATCTAAAATATCTTAAACTGTATTCCGAAGATGAACGGAGGTCTTACGGGCTTGACATGAGGGTGAGTCATTAATGACATAATTTTCATTTTTGGGTGAACTAAGCCTTTAAATCACTTATGATTACCAAGGCTGCATTTGTTTGATCAAAAATATAGTGTTAAAAAAACGTTACAAAATATACACACATTTGAAATGCAGTTATTGTGGTGTGATTGTATGATAGCATTCAGACTAATATGCATGAGCTTGTTTCATCAGTCTCTGGGATCCTTTGGGATTTATTTGAATTTACATTGATTTCATGGCTTCACACTGGCACCGGGGTTAAATCTACTTTGTCATCACATGTGCCTAGACAGAGAAACATGACACCAGTGAAGAAGAGCTGGAGTCATGCTTTCTACACAGATTACAGGCTACTGAGAAGCAAAACATCTTCAATAAAAACCCATAGTTAAAGCTCATGACTTGCCAGAACAGCTCTGGCAGAAGGACAAAAGACAATAAGCCATTGTAAATGTGTGAAATTAGATTCTGACACCATTTTGGTAGAACACAATCAACTTTAGCTGCGACTGAACATTTTGGTTGTTCGCACATTTACACTTGTAAGAAAACGAGCTGCATGAACTGCAGAACTATTTAAAGTTGATTTTTACTTTTTTTTTTTTAAAGAAAATGTGTGATATAGCCTATTTTGGGTGGTTACTACAGGGTTCCCACAGGTCCTTGAAAGTTTGTGAATGTGAAAACATTTTTTCAAGGCCCTGGAAAGTTTGTGAAAATAAACACACACAGATACAGGTCCTTAAGTGCTTGAATTTATTTTGTGCAAGAAGTTTTCAGGATAAAATTCTGTATGATTCCCTCCGGTCCGCTTCTGTGTTATTTCACCAACACTTCGTGGCCTATGCGCACTAGCTTGCTTGATTCACGTTAGTTACGCGCATTTATGTGTTACGTTCAGTGTTTCCTGCGTGAGGTACTGTGTGTTGTGCGTTGCCATGACACGCACAAAACTGTAACAATGTATCTTACAAGGTAACACGATGTAACCTTGCTCTCACTTGAAATGTGTCCCCACATTAAGTCCTTGAATTTGAGGGTATTGGACCTGGAAAGTCCTTGAAAGGTCCTTGAATTTGAAGTGAACTGAGGTGTGGGAACCCTGTTACTATGTCGTCGCTATGGTGGTTGCTTGACCGTTGATATGCAGTAGCAAGAGTGTTTTTTTTTTATTAGTTGCTTAATGGCCCAAGACAAAAGAGTGCACTCTAAAGTCTTTACAATATAACCTAAATACGACATAGGGTGTATTGCTATGTGGTTGCTAGGTTGTCCTTTGTGGTTTCTAAGGTGTTCTCTATGGTTGTTATGGGGTTGGTAGATGAAGATAAAGAGCCTATTTGATGTCGGTGTTTAAATAATAAATAAATTTAAATAAAGAAAAACGAAATTTAAATAAAGAAAAAACGAAATTTATATAAATAAAAACAAAATTTAAATAAAGAAAATGAAATTAAGTTAAATTAAAAGCGAGATTAATTTAGATTGATAATAACGGGTAAAAAGGCTAATACATTTTGTTTCTATTATTCTATTTTCCACAATGTCAAAGCAAGGCAGCTTAACCCAAAACACAAGCTCAGACATGCACTTCGGTCCATACAAACTCCGCTGTTCTGCGCTCTAGCCAGAGAATACTCCCGTTGCTGGAACACTTTTAGGCGTCGGTTCTATTTCTAGCATGCACGCGTTTTCCGCATGGCTCGAGCCGCGCCTGAACAACGCATTCTCATCCTTGGGCGTCATATACTGATGCTTTTGACATTTCGTCGACATCGAACGCACATGGCACCCTTTAGCGTCAATATGACGCACAGAGCTTTGTTTGGTTATGGGTAGGTTTAGGTCTGGTGTAGGGTTAGGGTTAGACCGCTAGGAGGCGCCTTCTGGCCCATTTCTATCTGCGTCTCATATTGACGCTAAAGGGTGCCATGTGCGTTCGATGTCGACAAAATGTCAAAAACGTCAATATATGACGCCCTAGGATGAGAGACGCGTGTGTCACGCAGGCAGTGTGCAAACTCCAACCTGTTAACATGGGACTTTTTTTCCATGAAGTTGAACATTATATTAATCTGATTTCTGGCTCATACAACAAAAAGGCTGTTAAAACTGTCAACATATGGACCTCTTTTTCTTTTAAATAAGCTTCCCCTAGCAATTTTGTTTTATATATATATTTATTTATTTTTTGTATGCTTTTTATTATTGTAGTTTATGTATGTTTTGGCTATTCATATGTCATTTGTATCCTCTGTTTGCAATAAAAAAAAAAAAAAAAAAAAAAAAAAACCTGTTAACATGGGAGCCGAAATAAAAACGGACACGCCACGCAGCCAGTGTGTCGCCGGTCTCATTCGAGCGCGAATGAAAACCGTTTCGTGGGGAATCCTAGGTGTAAAAAAAAAAAAAAAAAAAAAAAACGAATATTCGAATGTCAAATTTTCAATTCGAATACCAACCCACCGAACGAACATTCGGGTCCAGCCCTACAAAATATAAAGAGAAAAATCACTTTTGTAGCTGTAACAAAGATTAATTCTATTTAATTCATACAGTGAAGACTATGCAGTGTTATTTTACACTTAATCAATCAATATCTGTAAACTACTGAATTTGTATACTGTACAACTCTTTTATTTATCTATGCTTGTAATTTGTTTATTATTTTCCGTGCAGATTCACTCACCAAATCACCCCAGTCATTCTAGAATTTGTTTCATATCGCAATATATATTGCAGAATATTGTAGAAAAACTAAATATTGCAATGCCAGTTTTTTTTTTTTTTTTTTTTTTTTTTTTATCCTGCAGCCTTAGTTGTAATCTGAAAAGTTTTGAGCTCTGAAACTTACAGGATATTTTTGTGGTGCAATAACATCTAACATGTCAATTTGACTTCTCAATTCAAGTGCACTTAAGTGTCCAAAAATATTACATTTCAGTTTTAAGCACTTAAGTATGTTCTTTTAAAGTATATAATTTCCATAACAAGTACTCTTTTTAAAAGTATACTTAAGTTCATTCATCATATTAATGTAACCGCTGTTTCATATGGCAAATATGTGTACTGATGGCATGCCTAATAAACGCCACTGAACTGGTAAAATGAAGTTAGCACCTGTTCTATTAGCTGTGGCTTGTTGCTTCAGTCAAAGTCTGTTTTGAGTTGCTAATATATCCACCGTAGACCTTTATCAGAAAAGCTGCTGTTCTGTCAGAACTGTGTTGAGCTGAAGGGACATTATTTGGCCGTGATGGAAGTGCCATGTGATTTTTACACGTGTTGCCCCTGTTTCATGTCACTGGCAAAATAAGCGAGCCAGATTTCACCTTTGACTCTACTGATATTACCGCACAGGGTCCAGATGATGTAATACACTGCTTATTCAGCATCCTCCGGGTGTTACACGTGACCCATCGACCCTCACTTAACCAACGTCTGCGGATTACTGTTCTCAAGAAGGAATGTGATTAAATGAGGTAATTAATTAAAATGTGACATGAAAAACAAATGTCCCACAAAGAAATACTGTCTCCAAAGAACTCAAGCTCACGACTAGTTTGTAACAATTACCATCGCCTCTCAGTAGAGCCAAATGTAATGATTTTTCAAGGAAAATTATGTTTAAAGCCCTGCTGACGGGGTGTATAATATAGCATAATTAGAAATTAAAACAGCCTTTTTGAATGTAAATAGAGACTGGGAGAATGGGACAATGTGGTTTTCATTGCTGGGAACAACATATTTTAGTGAAGGAAACTGAACTTCAAAACGAAGAAAAAAAAAAAAAAAAAAAAACGTGCTGGGATTCCAACAGGCAAAGACAATATTTCATTAGTTGATTTTGAGAGATGGAGTAAAACATGAATGATTGTTTTAATTTAAATAGGAATGCCCGACTGGATTGAATTAAGACCTTACTGTGATAATCTCTTTTAAAAATCAATCAAAAAGTCAATATGCACTCATCCATCACATCATTCTGTATTGAGTTTGAAATGGTTTTGCACTAAGACAATTAAGCTTATTTTTTGTATTATGGCACTATTTTTAAAAGTTATAATTATGATTATTAAGTAAAAAAATAGTCTAATATACGGGTTTGTTTTATTACAGAAAACTGCTTGAGATTAGGGGTGTTTTATGGAAGCTTGTTTCCGCCACAAAATAAAAAAATAATAAAAGATAATTGCGACTTTCTATCTCACAATTGCGAGTTTATATCTCGCAATTCTGAGAAATAAAGTCAGAATTGCGTGATATAAAGTCGCAATTGCATGTTATAAAGTCAGAATTGTGAGATATAAACTATTCTAAGGTAAAAAAAAAAAGTCCGTCTTTTTTTTTCCCCTTAGAATTGGACTTTATATCTCACAATTGTGAGAAAAGATGTCAGAATTGCGAGATATAAACTCGCAATTATGTGATATAAAGTCAGAATTGCGTGATATAAAGTCAGAATTCTGAGATATAAAGTCAGAATTGCGTGATATAAAGTCAGAATTCTGATAAAAAAAGTCAGAATTCTGACTTTATAAGACGCAATTGCGACTTTATATCTCGCAATTCTGACTTTATATCTCAGAATTCTGACTTTATATCTCAGAATTCTGACTTTATATCTCAGAATTCTGACTTTATTTCACGCAATTCTGACTTTATATCTCGCAATTCTGAGAAATAAATTGCGAGATGTAAACTCGTAATTGTGAGATAAAAAGTCGCAATCATCTTTTAAAATGTTTTATTCAGTGGCGGAAACAAGCTTCCATAGTGTTTACAGACAACAATGTACTAAAAATGGAAAAGTTTTTCCTTTGCGTTTTTCATGCACACATAAAAATGTTGTCGAAAACGATCCCTGTTCACACGGATCCGCGAAAAAGCCTTTTTTTTTTCTTTCAGAGATTGATAATCAGTTTTTTACACATAATTGTATAAATAAATAAACCAACACTTAATGGTCATTAAAATAAACTTCATTCTCTTCAAGCAAAATATACAGGGATAAATATAACCCAAACATGCCTTCACAACCTTCTTGATTCTCCAAAATACAATTTATCTTGCTTGCAAATGCGCCGCCATTCAAAATGTTCTCACTTTCTCCATTTAAACCCAGTTCAAACCAAGACTAAACCAAAATGCACAAGAATCTATACAGTCCAATGACAAAATGCAATGACACCGCAGACATCTGCTTAGTGTTTTCCACGCCACAAAGATTTATTGAGCTCTGTGTAGAGAGAGAGAGAAAAAAAAAGAATGTTGTCAATAAATGTTCCCTGTCCAAATAAATCACCTCATTTGCAAACAACTTGCCTTGTAAAACATATATAGGGACACCATTAGCATTTATATAGGGGTAAAAAGGATTAAGAGCGCTTTAGATTCGCCTCCATTGATTTTCCTTGTGTTATTAGCTTTAGGATTAAAGTAGGTTGGAGAACAGGTGCCTGTGTGAAATGTGGGGCTGCTCCCTGTGTCACGGGATCTCTGGGAATAGGCTTTTTGCAAAAGAAGGCCATCTTCACAGTTAAAGCGGAGCTCAATAGTCTGGCTTGGCCTGGTAAAAGACTGCGAGCGGCACGCTTGTCACTTTGGGGGTGCTCCCTCGGGACAGAATATAATTATGAAATGACAGGCCCGAGGCCAGATTAAATCCGCTTTGAACCTCCCCCTAATCACAAATCACACGGCAGCCGGCGGCTGTGGCTTCCCTCGGAAACTGTACCAAAAACCTTTCACTGGAAAAGGGTCAGGTTTGAAGGTAACTTGAGGGTATGAGCCTCCCCCTACATAGTTTTTAGCAGTTAGCCTTCAGTCTGTCGACAGGTTGGAAAGTCAATGGCTGCATCCCAGTTAGCTAGCCTATCTCATGCTACGTGCTAAATTTTCGCTGGTGAGAGGGAAGAATGTACTAAATGTTAGTAAAAACTAAACTACATCATAAAATAGGATCTTGATGCCCTAAACCTTTACCAAACTTCATATAGGCCTACTGTTTGCGTTAGTATGTAATCATTAGTCACCAATTCATTATTACTTAACACTTGTAAGCATGTTTTTCATAGAGGGGATGCTGTTAGATGCGATTACTCGATTTGACAGCACTAAAATATGCTTAAGTGTGAACTGAATACAATGTTTTTGGACACTTAATTTCATGTTATTTACAATTAAATGTATATGTATATCAAATGCAGTTAGAACTTAAGAGTGCTTTTTAGACTGACTTAAATTCATAATTAGCCTATTTCTATTGTTCTTGAAATATGATTAAAATGTACTGCTGAACGAACATTTATGGTAAAACTCTACGTGCAGATAATATATTGTTAAAGTATACTTTTAAGATTTTAAATACACTACAAGAGCACATTCAATATAATTAAGCACACTTCTTTTTTGGTGGGGTTGGTTTAAAAAATAAGTTTAATAATAAACTAAAATCAGCTAAAGATGGTTTGCTGGTCTTAGCTGGATTTATATATATATATATATATATATGCTGGATTTTATTTGAGACTCACTGATTGTAATATTGTATACTATTCAGGAAGTACAGAATGCAAACTGGGAACAGCCAAAGGCTTTTAACATAAATTCGAGGTGACAATGCATTTAACCAGTTCAAACTTTTAGAGCAATTGCCTTGTTTTTCTGACACACAACTTCATGAGGACAGAGACTGAGGCTTCTGAAGAACATACAACGTTTGATGTCATTATATGTGAAGGCTGTTGGAAGGCTGGCTTGGTTTTGTCATCTGTTGGATGTGGTCCTGTCATAGTGGTAATGGTGGGCTATTCATGGCTTCACGATGTGTGTTTCAACCATCAGAACAGAACAGCTACACTCCATATGCATAAACTATATTGCATGCTTAGAAAATGACTTATGACATAAACACCCCAGTCTTTTAGTTTGCACTGAATGTTTAATTCTGACATTAAAGACAAAAAATAAACTGGGTGAGGCCAAATGTATATGCAATTTGAAAATATGTCAGTTAAATATTTTAACTGGCACAGGAATTGACTTTTTACTGCCCAGTTGTGGTTAAACAATGATTATTTTGGGTTCCTGAACTTAATCTATGACAAGAACAAGACAGAGGACTGCTTTTAATTTGGATTGCACGTGGTTATCAATGACAGCAAATTTCCAAAGATGCAATTATGAATTAATTAGCTGCTTTGTCATTTCTACAGAATTAATTAACATTGAAAGGGAAGCTGATTTTTTTTCTTTTCATACAACATATTCAAATAAACCGGTCACGGTGCCTGTTGTTCAATCAGCCATGAGAGTGATTATTGTCAAACTGCCAATCATACAAGACAAGCAGGAGGACACTGACACTTAATAAAAAAATGATTTTATTGTAGTGTATTTGACTGGTATCATTTAACAAAGAATGTTACTTTAGAAAAATTATGTTATAAAGTTATGGTATTTGTTTTATTTGCATATTCATATTTTGAATAAATTGGTAAAATTTTGCAATAAATTTGGCTATATTAAAATTTTCAAATGCATGACTAATGTTGTTCTGTCATGTTTTTGGAACTAACGGTGTCAATTCTCATTCATTTTCATTCAAAGAATGGCTCGGACATTCGCAACATCTTTTGTGTTTCACGGAAGAAAGTAAGTTGAACAGAGTTGGAATGACATAAGTGAACTGTTTCTTTAAGAATGTTGCATGTACAGTACTTGTGCCTACAAACTGTGGAGGCATTCTAAGTCATCTGCTCATTTCAAAAAAAAAAAAAAAAAGTTGTGAACAATTTCTCCCAGATAACAACAATATACGTCCCGCTTAAGTGAGGGTATAAGCAAACCATGTAGAAAAAAAGGCACTCTACTCCATCTTCTCCCTATATCCTTTCAAACCATCAGGACCTTCAAGGTCTGGTCAGATCACGTCACTTTGTCTCCACATCTGGTTCCAATCCACTGCAATTAGCCAAGCTAGCCTGGGAATGTTGCACTCTCTCACATTTTTAACCTTCTTTCTATGTTTTGGAGTATCTCTGCCCATCTTTCTCTTTGTCTGTTTATGCACGTCTCTCAAACTTTACACATATTCGCAGTTTCCTATTATTGTAACTGTGGCTGTAGTCTAGCCTGAGGTTACAGTAACAAGGGTCCATGAGAAAATATTGTTTCAATCGACCGTAAAATTCAACCATAAATGTCTTTTTTTTTTTTTTTCATCCAGTAAATTCTATTTTTATCTCATTCTGAAAAAAAAGAAAAAGAAAAAAAAAAAGAACCTGAAGGATCAACCAGCATCTAGGGTAACCCATTAAGCCCATGTACCCTTTAAGCCTACTTTCAACTCTGAAGTCAAATTAAAAAAAGAGAAAATAATATTTGATGCTGCTCATTATTTTAACCAATCCAGTGATTTGTTACTTCCCTGGCATTTTTTTATTGCATACCAATCACATTTGGCAATGTTGAGTTAGCCCCACCCATGTGCATGCTGTCTCAGGGCACCTCACACAAAGTCACCCCAAAACTTTGGTGTTTCGGGATCCTTCAGAAATCAACGCAATTTCTTTGATAACTACATTGATATTATGGCAAATAAGAGATAAATGTATTGTTTTTTTGTAATCATATCATTTTCCTTTATTAGCTGTATTAGCTTGTGTTCAAAGCTAATTTCTAGGTCAAACCATTAGCCTTACAGAAAGGCTAGACTGCCAAAGAATTAAGCAGTGACCTGCAAACAATACATGTTTTGTGATTAATTTTAAATTAATTTACAATACATCATAAATTGTTTTGTAGAGAAGATTATTTTCATAAATTAGCCTAACTGCTGCACACCCTGACAGTCCATTAATAGCAGAGTATGCTAACTATTGCTATATTTGGAGTCTGAGAATTGAACCAACTTATAACCATACAGTAAGTATTAAACATTTAATGAATGGATGAAAATAATCCCATAGTCTTGACCAGAACCCAGTCTAGAGATAATCTAGACTTGGGGGCATTGGTCCAGTAAGCAACCAACCAGCAATGACCCACTCCCAGAACACCCTAGCTTAGCAACATATATAAAAAAAAAACATTAAGAACACCTTAGCCATGCATAGAAAACTCTGGCAACCACCCAGAACAAGCTCAAAACTCAACACATTAGCGCCACATAAAAACCCTGACTAGAACAGCCACCTAGAACAGGCTAGCAACTGCTAACAAACATGCTAAAAAAAAATCTTAGACGCCCATATTAAACACCCATTGCATATAAGCCCTGAAAACCACCCAGAACAAGCTAGCATCTGCTAGCAACATACTAATTTAATGGAGGCCAGCTAGTAAGAGCTGTTCAAGTAAATCCTCACTTCCCTGGCCTCAAGAGGCGCGTTTGCAACTGACACTAGAGGCTGCAGTCTTTAGCATCCTTGTTTGCGTGCCCGCCTCCCATACTGGAAACACCGGTTTGAATCCCACTCATAATGGTGTGAGTAGAACCAGAGGGGTTACATTGGTGCCGTGACCCAGATGGGAGTGAGGTTTAAGGGAATGAGTGTAATGGAGGCTAGCTAGTAAAAGCTGTGCGGGTAAACTTCACTCCCCTGGTCACAAGAGGCACACTAGCAACTGACGCTAGAAACTGCTGTCTTTTTCGTCTTTGTTAGTGTGCCCACTTCCTATGCTGGAAACACTAGTTTGAATCCCGCTTGGAACCAGAGGGTTCACATTGGTGCCATGACCCAGATGGGAGTGATGTTTAAAAGGGTGAGTGTAACGGATGCTAGCCAGTAATAGCTGTGCATTTGAACCTCACTTCACAGGCCTCAAGAGGCGCGCTAGCAACCGACGCTAGAGGCTGCAGTCTTTAACATCCTTGTTTGCGTGCCCGCCTACCATGCTGGAGATGCCGGTTTGAATCCTGCTGAAACTGTGCGAGTAGAACCAGAGGGGTTACATTGGTGAACTGACCCGGATGGGAGTGAGGTGTAGGGGGGTGAGTGTTAGGAGGCGAGTAGAACCAGAGGGGTTACATAGGCACCATGACCTAGATGGGAGTGAGGTTCAGGGGTGTAAGTGTAACGGAGGCCAGCTAGTAAGAGCTGTGTGGGTAAACCTCACTACCCAGGCCTCAAGAGGCATGCTAGCAACTGATGCTAAAGGCTGTGGTCTTTAGCGTCCTTGTTCCCATGTTGAAAACGCCTGTTTCAATCCAGCTTGGAGTGGTACGAGTAGAATCAGAGGGGTTACACTTAAGCACTCAAAAAACCTAGCATCACATAGGCCTGGCATCTGCCCAGAACAAAGTACGTACTGCTAGCAACATGCAAACACCCAAAACACCTTAGCAACTAGCATCCATGGCAAATAGTTTTGAGTTTTGTATTAACAACATTTTCTGAAGAAAAAAAGAAATGTTCTCTATCTTGCACTGTATGTATATAAAAAGGAAACTCCTTAATGATATTCAAAACATAATAAATACAGTAATTACTGTTTCAAGCTACAGAACAAACAGATACCGTGGTCTACAGTATTATTTAGATATGTACACTGATGCCAAATTCATGCAGACTTGGCGGTTGGTATTTCACTGTTGTCTTGTGATTTTCTTGGTAACCATAGAATAATCATCCAAGAAACCATATTTTAATTCCTCAATAAAATGGCTCCTTTACCCTCTGTTTTCTCTGCTGGGTCATAAATCCATGGCTCTTTTAAACACTCTACAAATCGAAAGAAAATAAAACCAGGTCTGCAACGGATGTTAAATATGTTCTTTGGGTTTTCTGTAAGCCACATCACATGTTCAGCAAATCCACAACTAGCTTGTCTTGTGAAATGAGAGGTCATAAGTTTTAAAGGTACATCAATGACAAAGGCTTTCAAATCAAATACTAAAGCAAGTGCTTAATACTTTCATATTGCTGAAAATGCAATGTATCTGTCAGACAAAGGACCTGAGAAACATGACCTGTGATGGATATGGTATACATGCTCAAATGTTGTAGTCTCTCTAATTTCTACTAAATAATAAATGTGCTGATCTCCACATTGTCCTTTTCAATAGCTCGATTTTTGAATGCAGCAAAATACCTTTGACTTTTATAATCAAAATTATCAGATGGATGACAATAAAAAAATCTAATCTCTCATCTATTGGTTATTCATAATTTAGCAGATGCTTTTTTTTTTCTCCAGAGCATCATACAGTTCACTTACAATAAAGACAATCCCCGAGAGCAATGTTGGGGTTAAGTGCCTTTCTCAAGGGCACAGCGGTAGTCGGGAACTCGACAAGATGACAACTCTACAGTTCACAGGTCACTCTCCCCAGGGTTTGAACTTGTGACCTTTTGGTAACCAGCCCGGATATGTAACAGAATAGTTAACATAAAAAAATTAATTCTGTCACCATCCCTAATGTTGTTCTGTACCAAAGTTTTCTGACTTACTTTCTTCCATGGAAAATAAAAGTGACCAGGGGCAAACACCCCCCAAAAAAGAACAAATTTCAGTCTTCTGTAAAAAAAAGCACTTCATATCTCACAATTTTGTCCTCATTTGTCATAAGTCATAAACTTGCATTTCATCTAGAAAAGTTTGATGGCATTTTATTTTCATAATACCTCCGTATAATGCCCATAACAACGTGTTTATAACCGCAGTTTATGTAACCACTATAATTTTGCTGTTCCACAAGCATGGCGCTTATAGCGCTTATAGCGCTTATAGCGCTTATAGCCTTAATATAGGCGAATATGCAATTTCACTCTTGAGTGAAATTGCATATTCGCCTATATTTGACCCATATTTTTACACAGCATACACAAATTGTAAATGTTACCTTGTGTATCAACATGATAAATTTTGACAATTTGCAGGGAGCTAAAAAAAATTCTGGGGCAGGGGGCCTACCGTAATGCTGTGGACCAGGGCTCTGGTTATCTTATGGCACCCCTGCACACCTCAGGTCATTATCAATCCGGGACATCATTCACTACCCTCCCTCTCATTCAATTTTTAAAGTTAGACATCAATATTCTTAGTTCCTTTCGTTCAGTCACTCTGAGTTACGTCAGTGACTGACGAATGGGGTTTCGCTTAGAAAGCGAAGATCACCTTGAAGTTCTAACAATACGAGCCAATGGCAAGAAAATGCCATGGGTCTGCGGAATTTGCAGAGCGTAAATCCGCTCCCTCGTGGGTATATAAGGAAGTACGCTGGCTTGTTATGTTTTTGCTTTGGAGCCAAGAGATCCTCTTCACTCCTGTAAGCCTGTTTCTGAGTGTCATCTTCAAGGCGAGCAGTTCCCCAGTCTGTGTTGGTGTGATGGCGCTTCCAGCGAGTTCCACATTCCTGCCTGCTGATCTGTGCAGTGGTCTGCAACAGCGTGTGTTTCTCTCTGGGTGCTTCAGCACAGCTGTTGAGCTTCCTCACACAAAAGATCTTGCACATGGCACATCTTTTTAAAGATGTCTCGCCTGTGTACTTCAGGGCAGCGTTTGGGGATGAATCATGTTCTCACTGTGGGAACATGACCATCGTGGTGCTGTGGTCAAGACTCCGTGACCTCTATAGAGGTAGAGTCCCCTCTGCCACACCCCAATCTATCCCCTCCACGAGAGGCAATACTTTGGCTGGTGGCCAGAGTGACCTGAGGGTTACGGTGTGGAACAACACCCTGATGATGCTTGCTAGAGCCACACCCCCCTCTTGCGCACCGCAGCCCGTGAGTCTTATGAGTGCGATTGCGGGGCCATCTATGGACGTTCCCCGTGTCTCATTCGGGGCTCCAGACAATGAGACGATGTCGATCGCCGCATCGCAAGGTGGGCTGGAGTCTTCTGGGGATGAAGGTTCGGTGGTGCTGCCGCCTGACCTGGAATTGACAGCCATGCTTTCCCAGGCCGCCGCGAGCATCGGACTAGAGTGGAACCCTCCGCCCTGTCCTGCGCGCTCGTGGTTGGATGATTGGTCACCCATCAGCGCACCCCCCCAGTTCCTTTCTTCCCGGAGGTGCATGAGGAGGTCACAAGATCCTGGAAGTCCCCGTTGTCTTCCCGTGATAGTTCGGCGACCTCCTCCGCCTTCTCTACCCTTGACCCCGTTGAACACTCTGTTGCGATGCAACTGTGTCCTCAGAGTGCTTCAATGTGGAGTGGCGACCCTAAGCACCCCTCCAAGGCCTGTAGGTTTTCATCTAACCTGGTGGCGAAATCAAACAGAGCTGCGGGCCAAGCCGCCGCCTCTCTACATGCCATGGCCATCCTTCAGGTCTACCAGGCCAGGATGTTCAGGAACATGCACAAGGGTAGAGCTGACCAAGTGCTCTTCGATGAGCTGCGTGTCGCCACCACCTTGCTCTCCGGGCGATGAAGGTGACCGCAAACTCCCTTGGTCAGGTGATGTCCACAGCAGTGGTCCAGGAGAGACACCTATGGCTCAACGTGGCCGATATGAGAGAGTCCGAGCGAACCCGTTTCCTCGACTCTCCTATATCCCAGGCTGGCCTTTACCGGCGGCATGGTTGAGGACTTTGCCCAACAGTTCTCGGCCACCCAGAAACAGACTGAGGCCTTTAAACATATACGGCCCTGGCAGCCAGCTGCCGCCTCCACCCAGCCGCTGGCACAGTTGCCTCAGTCTGTTCGATGCCGAGGGTCCCAAGTCCGCTCCAGCCCCGCAGCACACTAAACGCCAGGCAAAGCGGCGCTACTGACACGGACAGCTCAGAGATGGGTTTCTGTTATGTAGAGGAGGTGGTAGCAGGGCCAGTCCTTCCCCCGGTGGAGGGCCGAGGGAGAAGATTTTGTTCTCCTGCAAATGTGGTTAAAGACAGAACTGACTCCTCCATCTCTGAGCCCCCAGAGCGTGCCGCTTACGAGCCTCGCCACTCTCGTCCCCCTCTGTCGCCTGAACCCTGTCAGAGCAGGCCCCAGTGGAACGCACATCCTTCCCTGGTCTCCTCTGTCAGGACGTGGCTTATTATTGTGCCCCCACACCGGGACGCTCCACCTCCCACACCTGGGGTTCCCATGACCCCGCTGGTTCAGTTCTTGGGAGCCTGGCTAGAGCTTCCCAACCTGTCCCGCTGGGCTACGAGAACCATCAGGCTCAGCTATGTGATTCAGTTCGCACAATCTCCTCCCCGCTTCCGGGGAGTCCACTACACTATGGACGGTAGCAATGCCCCTGCCATGCGTGCAGAGGCCGCTGCCTTACTGCCGAAAGGTGCGGTCAAGATTGTCCCTCCAGCCGAAATGAAGTCTGGGTTCTACAGCCCCTACTTCATTGTACCGAAGAAGACCGGTGGGTTACGGCCAATCCTGGAACTGCATGTCTTGAACTGATCCCTTCACAGG
Organism: Scardinius erythrophthalmus; assembly: GCF_964197995.2. Taxonomy (NCBI): domain Eukaryota; kingdom Metazoa; phylum Chordata; class Actinopteri; order Cypriniformes; family Leuciscidae; genus Scardinius; species Scardinius erythrophthalmus. The sequence goes on from NC_138234.1 coordinate 34,047,461, forward strand.
CTTCCGTTCAAGATGCTAACGGCCAGCGATACTGAATTGACTCAAATGCTGAGTAAATTCGAAGGCAAGATTGCGGTTCCACTGAAGTTATTTCAGAAGCTCCTGGGGCATATGGCATCCACAGCGGCAGCCACACCGCTCGGACTGCTTCATATGAGACAGCTTCAGCACTGGCTTCGCGATCGAGTCCCGAGATGGGCATGGCAACAGGGCACGCTCCGGGTACCAGTTACTTGGGCCTGACCTTCTTCCCGTGGTCCAACCTCAGCTTTCTACGGGCCGGAGTACCCTTAGAACGAGTTTCCAGGCACATTGTTATATCGACAGATGCCTCTGCCACGGGCTGGGGTGCCATGTGCAATGGACATGCTGCCGCAGGCTCCTGGACAGGACCCTAGCGCCTCCTGCATGTCAATTGCCTCGAGTTGCTGGCAGTACGGTTCGCTCTGCACCACTTTTCCACTTGCCCAAGGGCCAACACGTACTAGTCCAGACAGACAACACCGCCACAGTAGCGTACATCAAACGACAAGGTGGTCTACTCTCCCGCCGTTTTTCCAGGGTTTATACACCTTTTCCAAGGTCAAATTCAAGCACTTTTCAAGCACTTTCAAGGTCCATTTTAAAGCTTTTTCCAGTACCTTACACCACCATACATAACATACCAATACATAGTCAAAATTATTATTTAGTTTTTTTATCACATTAAAAGAGATAATGAAATAAACTGCCAAAATTGTGTTTCGTAATAGCACAAGGATCAGATATTTAAGCAAATCACAAGTTTTATTTTTCAAAATGTATCAAAATAAAAACAGGGCATCCAAACAAGATCCAAACAAACGGAAATAAAATAAAAACTCCGCCTACTTTTGCTCTGGCCAACGTAGCGCAAATCACTCTGTATCTGAAGGGCTACATTTTATTTCTCCGTTTAATAAACAAACTATTCAGTCAGATGTTTTTTTTGTTTTGAAAGAAATAGTTACAATGTCAAGCATTTTCAAGCATTTTATCCAAAATTTAAGCACTTTTCAAACCTTGAAAACACAATGTCAAAATTCAAGCGTTTTCATGGATTTTAAGCACCCGTACTAACCCCGTATGTCGCAACTCGCCCGCCATCTCCTCATATGAAGTCTGAGATCGCTTTGTTCATTTTCTGGGAGAACTGAACCATGCAGCCGACGACCTCTCATAGTCTCAGCCCCTCCCGGGGGAATGGAGACTCCATCCCCAGTCGGTTCAGGCGATTTAAGAACAGTTCGGTGATGCACAGGTAGATCTGTTTGCCTTCCACGACTCTTCCCATTGCAGCCTGTTTTATTCCCTGACCGAGGGCACGCTCGGCACGGATACACTGGCGCACAGCTGGCCACGGGGCCTCCGCAAGTATACGTTTCCCCCAGTGAGCCTTCTTCCACTGACACTATGCAAGATAAGGGAGGACGAGGAGCAGGTCATTTTGTTTGCACCTCACTGGCCCACCCGGACCTGGTTCTCGGTACTAGTACTCCTCGCGACAGCACCTCCCTCGCTAGGGGCTTGTCAACTCCACACGACTATGCGTTGAAGTGGAACCTCTTTGTCATCTGGTGCTCTTCTCGCCGAGAAGTCCCCAGAAAATGGCTGATCGGGTCCGTGCTCTCCTTCCTCCAAGAAGGATTGGAACGAAGGCTGTCTTCTTCCACCTTCAAGGTTTACGTGGCTGCTATCTCAGCCTACCATGACCTCCTGGAATCGAAATCAAAAGGTCAGCACGACCTGATCATCAGGTGTATGAGGGGAGCCAGGAGATTAAATTCTCCTCGTGCTCCCCTCGTACCCTCTTGGGACCTCGCAGTGGTCTTATCTGCCCTGCAGAGAGCTCCCTTTAAACCTTTGCAATCAGTTGAGCTTAAGTTCTTTGCTCCTAGGTTGCATTGGCCTCCATCAAGAGGGTAGGGGACCTGCAGGCATTTTCAGAGGAGGCAGACCCAGGCTTGGCACTGTGCTGTCTACGTAAGCTCTCTGTGCTTACGTAGACAGAACGCAGTGTTTCAGGACCTCAGACCAGCTCTGTTATGGTGGGAAGCTGAAGGGAAAGGCTCTCTCCAAGCAAAGGTTGTCTCACTGGATAGTGGACGACATTGCTTTGGCATACCAGCAGCAAGGTCAACCATGTCCCCTTGGGGTTCAGGCACACTCCACACGGAGTGTGACCTCCTCTTGGGCTTTAGCGTAGGGCTGGATAATAATTCAATATATATCGCAATATTATTATTATTTTTCGATAATGGTGATATGATTTTTAAACACATTTTCGATATTTCAATATACATAACAGCATTTGTCACTGACTGACGTTAGGCGCCCAGCGGTCAGAAAGAGTAGAACACTATTAGCTACATTCGTAATGACGTACACAAGTGTATAGGGTCACTTGAGACCCAAGGTATGTAATAGTGTAAGTATTTTTTTTCTGCGCAACAATAATTGAATCTCTGATGACTCAACAAGTGCAATTCACCTTTATTCCTCAAGGCAACAATGTCTTTTACACAATGATGAAGTGATGTTTCACTCATAGTTACCGGAGGGCAGAAAACAAAAGAATAGGAAGTTTCATCAGCAAAACTTGAAATAGCTAGGTTAGTGATTTACTGCAGAGCAAGTGCTGAACGCAATCAGATATTAGTGTCACTGTCACTTGATGGTGGATCTGGTGAAGAAGCTGTCAGTGATCAAAATAGGTTTTGAAGATGTTGAAAATTATAGATTTGAGAATATGGTGGAGATGGCAAATATGAGCCAGATGTTGAATGTACTGGGTAATGAGCTTTGATGAGGACAGCGATGATGATAAAAAGCATCTGCTCAAATCGGACCCTTCCGATCTCTAAAAAAAATTACAAAAATCTGCTTTATTTTATTCTTCTGTAATTTTTATTAAACTTTCAGGACCATTTTAGGTTTCAGGACCAGCAGCCTATAGAATTTAGAATACGTCAAAAGTTCTGCTTTTGTGTTCAATGGAAGAATAAACATCATGCAGGTTTCGAATAACGTAGTGCGAGTAAATAATGGCAGAACATTCAGCTATGGGTGAACTACTTCTTTAAAAACCACACCACCATGTCAATGTGCAGTTTACCTACATCCCTCCCTTTCCTCACCATGCCTTTTTGCACAGGAAAAAAAAAACATTCACATGTAACGTAATCATCCATCTACAAGCGAGGCCTGGCCATGTTTGTTTACTTTCAACTGACGGGACTGAAAAACACAAGAAATCACTCTCCAAGGTACACGCTCTCTCTTTCAAAGTGGTTTGTAATTTACTATGGAATTTGTATATTTGTACAACACCAGTAGCCATGGGCTCAGAGCATAAATGATGCATAACCAATGCATTCGATCTAAAATTAATTAGCAAGGCGCATAAAAAGAGATCCGTTTGCCAAGGTAAATAGTGCAAGAGACCATTGCAGCAGCTGTGACTTCTTAACACCTTTTTTCCAAAGGAAGATGAATTGTTAATGCAAAGCTTTAGGCAATGAAACTGCCCGCAGCAGCCCTCGACGATACTTCCAAACGCTCATTGTCAAGGTATCACTCAGGTTTGAAGGAAAAACACACAATGGCTCAAAAAGTCTCCATCTCTTCCTACCATACTGAAGAAAAAAAGGGAGAAAAATAGCATTGCTTACATTTGGCACTGTGGTACCGGGTTATATTTGACAGCTCTGTGTGCGAGGCCTTCAGTCGAATTTGTATATACAATCGAGCACCAGATTCATCCAATCTGTCACCCTTCACCCACATCTATGATCTTAAAATAGGAAAATGTCTGGAACATTTTTCAGATGTGCCATACTGTATAATCTCCTACAACAGGAGTCAAATCATTTTAGCAATCAATTGGGGAATTGCACAGGCGTGAAAATCACTTGCCCGGAGTGGGCAACTCCCATGACAATTAATCACCATCCTTAATTAAAAATGCTAATGTGGAAGTTCTTTATTAGTATATATGACGCTTCTCTCTGGCCTGTAAAAGCAGCTGTATGAGGGGAAATATAAAGGTGTTTCTTCAAACAGTTTTAACCCTGTGGACTTTTATAAAATAAACTCAAAATCTTATTTTCTAGGTGGAAATTACGTTACCGTTTTATTTTTAAACAACTGTCAACAACACGTTTGTCTTTCTAAGGCTAATTCCAAATGTAATATTTTATGTATCTTACAGTAAACAATACAATTAAGTATTCACACTTAATAACAATTTAATCATTTACATACATTCTTTAATTTACATGATAAAATTACAGACTAATTGGAAATATTGCACAACAAAAAAATATTTTGTTCACAACTGATTTACATATGTAAATATATGTTTTCTTCATATATCTTCACATTAAGAGTCATATTAGTCTATATCTTCATTGGTACTTGCCCTTACTTAAAAAAAAAAAAAAAAACAAAAAAAAAAAAAACTAAATTGTTCATTGTGGTGGGAAAAACCTTTACATTTTTAAGCTCTTCTTTAAAAAACAACAACAACAAGTACACTTACTTTTCATAAACTGTATTAGTGACTAAATTGTTCGTTGTGGTGAAAAGTTGTAAACATTCCTATTTCTACATTTTAATTATTTTTCCACAATAAATATTGAAAATTGTTTATTTTACTCGTGTATGTAGTAATGTTTTAAACATGCATTAACATTTTAAAGATTGATATTCATAATTTAATATTACAAGTCTGGGTTTGGGACAAGTTTAAAATAATAAAATCTATAAAGGCTTTTGAAAAGTAGCAAAAATGCATGATCTTCATAAAAAAAAAAAAACCTGGAACATAAAAGTGACCCTTACTGAAGAGCAACATGCTCTTTAAACTATCCGTACTAAAATGCATAAAAATATTCATTTTGAGAGTGTTTATTGGCTACATCTTGCAAGGCAACATCGGCAGTGAAATCAATCGAATTGCACCATTCTCTGATATACTGCAAAACCAAGTCAGTCAGATCATAATTCACCTACAGTATATTGGAAACTCGCAAAACAAAATGACACCCGTATACTGGTTTTACTTCCAACCACAACCTCCAAGACCACAAGCCTGTCAGTTACAAGCACATTTCCATGTCATATAATAAATGTAATGGTTCTTGATGGACATAAATATCTGTTAGTCAATGAGACATCAGACTTTTGCCTTGATCTGGAATTATATTACTAATGACGCTGCAAAAACCTCCAAGTAGGAGAATATGAGTTATGATGACAGGAAATATATAGCATGTACTTTAAACTAAGGGCGCTTACTAAAGAAACATCTACTGTAATAGTGCATTTGACGGATAGTGATGCATATGATTTTGGTTGCATGACTTTTTTGCTTTTCGAACTATTTTTTGTTATAAACGCATTTCCAAGTTATATAATGTTTCTTGATGGACATACAAATCTGTTAGTCATTGAAACAAAAGATTTGCGCAAACTTTGGATGTGTCATCGTTTATCAAGTCAGACCTGCCACAAAAAATAACACCCACATGAAGATTAATCACAACTGCTTTGAACACCAATGTGTGTTTTTATTTTTCAGCCCGTCACTGTGTCAAAAGCTGCAAGTTATTTGATTGGAATTGATTTTTCCACTATTTAATCTCTAGGAGTTGTGTATCCTGCTGTTCTGGAAGCTTTTTATCACGTACCGCTTCTTGTGAGCTTTGGCCTCAGATTCCAACAGTTATGAAAGTGCCAAACAAATGCAAAACTTGGATGGCTGAGAATTAATTGATCAAATGTGAAATCACAGATTCATGTAAACTTTTACAGATGTGGACAGCTGAGTTACCAGAGATTTAAATGAGCGTTTTTGGTTGCTTTTATCAGCAAATTGACTGAATTAATTTGGTTTCGTGGATGAAAATTATTCTCTCAGTTGCATTTTAGGGCTGTGAATTGGTTAATCGTGATTAATCGCATCCAAAATAAGTTTGTGTTTACATATTATATGTGTGTGTAGTCTGCATACTTAATTTGTATATATAAATACACACACATGCATGTATATATATATATATATATATATATATATATATTTTTTTTTTTTTATATTTAAATATATATGAAATATTTATATATAATATAAATTATATGTAAATATATATAGTATACATACATGCATGTGTGTATTTATATATACAAAATAATTATACACAGTACACACAAATATATTATGTATATTATATAAGGTCAACTTTAGGTTTTTTTCTGAGGTATTACTCTTAAATTATAGTCTGTTACTGATTACAGATTACATGACAAAAATTATAGTTAATAACATATTCTAAATAGCTTATTTTAGGTAATGTATTCAGACTACTTTTAGATTAATGTTTTACCCAACTTGTTTATCACTGCGATTTGAATACCATAACTGTATGCTGACTGCTAGGTTGATGAAAAGCTAATGTGAGCATTATCCATCATCAGAAAACATGCAAATTAAATTATTGAAAAAATCTATTAAAATCTCAGGGGTCTCCAAGTAAATAGTTTGAGTCAAAAAGGTTTGTCATCATTTCACACACCAGACTGCTTTACAAACGAAGGTCAGTATAAAGATGGTTTTGCTAAGAAGCTGCTCCTGAAAAAAGGATCAGTACCAACTATTCGTGTTCCTGCTGAACCTCCAGAAGAAGTGAGTGTAACGTTTTATTGACATTTATTTTAATCTTTGCAAATCGCTTGCACGCTTCACGATGAATGCGGCTAAGGTTTACACTCAGGGTACATTACGGCATGTTTTCTATGTACAACGTTCTTGCCTTATGGTTATTGTGTTATTACAAACTGTGTATGCACAGAACAGAGGGGCGGGGTGAACAAAGCTCATTATCATTTAAAGACACATGCACTTAAATGGCGTGCTGAAAACAGAGCTGTTTTTGACCAGGTAAAATGAGTGTTTTCTTACAATACTAATGAGAATTTTTAATTAAAGTGTATTACAAACTTTTCATTTAGACCCTAAAGATGATTGAAATGGTAGAATTACGGTAAATCTGGAACCACAGCTGCCAGTATTTTACTGTTAAATTGCAGTAAAGCTGTAAAATGAACAACAGTATTAGTAGGCTACTGTTGAATTACAGTAAATGGCTGGAACCACAGCTGCCAGTATTTTACTATGAAATTACAGCACAGCTGTAAAACGGAAAAACTGTGTTGAAACTGTAAAATTACGGTAAATGGATGGAACCACAGCTGCCAGTATTTTACTGTAAATTGAAAACCGTACATACAAATAACAATACTAATTAAAAATACTTTACTAATTAAAACTTTGAATGTGTAATAGTATAGCTGTTTTCATGTTTATTATTGTTTGCTTGCTAGAACAGCAAAATAACCAAAACACATAAATGTGATCAAGCAAATAAATATAACTAACATCAAAATTACAAACTTTTATTTATTTATTTATTTTTATCTATGGAACGCATAGGCTACTCTCTATCTCCCGGTCTTTATCCAATACAAAGCACACAGATATAGTGCAGACACACACTTGCACATAAACCATACACGGTAACTTTATCAATAAAATAGTTTCAAAATTAAAAAAGCGTTGTACCATTTCTCAGTCTCGCTGTTCTTGAACCACTTCTCCATTACTAGCTCAATGACGTTTTGAATTAGCACCTGAGGCTTGGTATCGGATAATAAGAAATAGGACAAAAACCTGACAAATGTCTTGAAATAGTACAAAACCTGACATATATCTTGAAATAGGCCTACAACATCTGTACAATGACCTGAGGTGTGGTCACCAAGGAGAATAACCGACGACGAGCCGTTGAATTGCACTGCGAGTCGTGGCTGCATTACAACCTCGGATTTGCATTATTTTTTTAATATTTCAGCAGTCCGTCGTCAATTATTCCAAAACCTAGCAAAACCTTGTTTTATAATCTGATGGACAACACTGACTAGCGAAATGCCTCACCCATTGAGAATGGTCTATCTGGCTGCAACACGCAATTCGTGCCAAATAACGTTAGTGCAGTCGAAAAAGGCGGTTTTACAAGTTGAGTGCAACATAGTAAAATAACAAGAAATAAACTTACCTTGAACAGTTTCCTACGGAAGCTTGTTTCTGCCACTGAATAATAAATAAATAACAATAATTGCGACTTTTTATCTCGCAATTCTGACTTTATTTCTCAGAATTGCGAGATATAAAGTCAGAATTGCGTGAAATAAAGTCGCAATTGCGTGTTATAAATTCAGAATTGCGAGATATAAAGTCAGAATTGCATGAAATAAAGTCAGAATTGCATGAAATAAAGTCGCAATTGCGTGTTATAAATTCAGAATTGCGAGATATAAAGTCAGAATTGCATGAAATAAAGTCGCAATTGCGTGTTATAAAGTCAGAATTGCGAGATATAAAGTCAGAATTGCGTGTTATAAAGTCAGAATTCTGACTTTTTTTCTCGCAATTGCGACTTTATATCACGCAATTCTGACTTTATAACACATAATTGCGAGTTTATATCTCGCAATTCTGACTTTTTTGCTCGGAATTGTGAGATACAAACTCACAATTGTGAGATATAAAGTCCAATTCTAAGGGGGAAAAAATACTGACTTTTTGGGGTTTTTTTTACCTCAGAATAGTTTATATCTCACAATTCTGACTTTATAACACGCAATTGCGACTTTATATATCGCAATTGCGACTTTATATCTCCCAATTGCAACTTTATTTCTCAGAATTGCCACTTTATATCTCACAATTCTGACTTCATAACACGCAATTGCGACTTTATATATCGCAATTGCGACTTTATTTCTCAGAATTGCGACTTTATTTCTCACAATTCTGACTTCATATCTCGCAATTCTGAGAAAAAAGTCACAATTCTGACTTGATATATCGCAATTGTGAGAAAAAAGTCAGAGTTGTGAGATAAAAAGTCGCAATTATTATTATTTATTTATTATTCAGTGGTGGAAACAAGCTTCCATAGTTTCCTTCTTTAGTAGACGCAGACGGTAAGAGTTTTGAAGAGATTCCGTGGTTGACCGCTTTCTGCTGTCGAGAGCTCGTGTTGAAGAAGCCCCGCCCCCTGTGCTGCTTTTTACAGCACGAGACCGTTTTTTTCTCAGAAACAGTCCGGTTTACTGTTAAATGCTGTAAATGTACTGCAAGTGCTTCATTTAATGACCATTAGCTGTAAATTTGCATGATTTAGCTGTTTATTAAAAATGACAGTAGGCCTATTTTACTGTTGGAAATTGGTTGTAATTTTAAAGCATTTTTTTACAGTTGTATGGTTAAGACAATTTTCCACAACTTGGATTATAAAGTAAACTAAAACTGATTAATAAGTGAAAGTCACTGGATATGAGGAAGAAATCACAGCTATATATCATCAGTGTTTAGTAACTTGCATAATTATTCATCTCATACATTGTGTAAATGAGAGGTGCTTGCATGCAAGGACATTTTTTGACGGATTATCTGAATGATCCATTTAGCACATCTAAATACGCATATTCAAATATTGATAAAAGTTGACAGACTAATTTATACCACAAGCATTGTTTATTGGCAAGTTTATCTACTGGTAACATGAAACAAATGTATTTATATGACTTGGAAGGAGTCAAAATGTGTTGCTGCCAGGCAATGACCTTCTAGTTCCCAAACATTAGCCCTTTTTTACCAACTTAGATTCCAGTTGTCTGCCCTTTCTTGCCTTTCACATGGATTTTACACACTGTAAAGTAAAAAAAAAAAAAAAGAATATTCAAAAGTGGAGAGCCGTACCCCCTACTGATCGCACTAACAGCTGTTTCTTATTCCAATGAAAAGTGTGAAGTGACTGGTGTTTACATTGCTATCCGAAGATATCACTGACACAACCAGAAAACATCTAGAATGAAAGAATGTGGAAAGCCCCTGACGTTAAAAAAAACATTTAATAAATCGCAGCAGAAATTTTAGACATAACAAAAAATTACATGATGAGAGCCATCCATGAACGTACTTATTGTGCACTCACTATAACCATAAAGTCATTATGTTCACATATTCACTTTTCTTGATGTAGTTGATAAGGTTCCATTTAAGACTGTCTATACACTACACTACAGTTCAAAAGTCTGTAACATTTTTTTTTCTTTTAAATACATCTCTTATTCTCACCAAGGATTCATTTATTTGATGAAAACATTAAAATTGTGAAATACTAAAATTTTAAAGAATTGTTTTCTATTATTTTAATATTTTTATTCTGTTATTGGTGTATGTGATGGTAACACTACATTTTCAGCAGGCATTACTCCAGTCTTTTTCAGGATTTGTTGATGAAAATAGTTCCAAAGAACAGCATTTTGGAAATAGTAAAGAAATGTATAATGTTACAAAGGTGTTCTGTCCCTTTTGATCAATTTAATGCATCCTTGCTGAATAAAAGTATAAATTTCTTATACTTATATCAAATGCAAAATCATGTTAAATAAACATTACATAAAAACAGTTCTATTTTGTTTTTTACATTAACAATGTTATTAATTGTCTATTCATTAAAACGAAGTAGCCTATACATCTCATCAAATTAATTGTCTATTCATTAAAACGAAGTAGCCTATACATCTCATCAAATTAGTGTTTTTAGCCATTTTTTTCTAAATGTAAAAAAAAACTAAAGGTAGTAATGAAAACGTCTCGGTTACGTATGTAACCCTCGTTCCCTGAGTAGGGAACGGAGACGTTACGTCGGATGACGACGAATGGGGTTTCGCTTAGAAATCCTATCATCTTCGAGTATTAAAACACGAGCCAATGGCAGAGAAATGCCATGGGTCTGCGGAATTTGCATAGCGTAACTCCGCCCCGCCCTGGGGGTATATAAGGAAGTGCGCGAGCAGAATGCAGATATGTCTTCGCTGAGGAGCCGAGACTGAACTCAGGCATTCCAGCGGTACAGCGGAAGTGGCAGGGAGACGTAACGTCTCCGTTCCCTACTCAGGGAACGAGGGTTACATACGTAACCGAGACGTTCCCTTTCGTTGTCACTCCGAGTTACGTCGGATGACGACGAATGGGGTTCCCGTATAATCACGCCACCTCTCGACTGTCTTCCAGTGCCCTGCGTAAGTCTGAGCTCCCTGTCGTGAGACTAGCACGGACGAAGGAGTCCTACTTAACACAGGAATACCAAGGTACACTGGGAAGCATATCCAGTGGAAATATGCAATCATGCCCAACCCGAAGGGGGGGACTTGGAATACACATATGACCCCGAAGGGCTGCATACAGAGTAACACTGGGGTGCCCAGCCGCAGGTGGAATATTTCAACCCCAGGGGTGGCAAGGTGGCTTGCCAAGGGAAAGACACATGCTCAAAGAGGCTTACAGTGGAAATACACATGTGGGGGTCGCCCGAAGGGAACCATGCACATGGAGACACCTAGCCAAGCGCGAAAGCTGCCATTGGCATAACTCTGGCGTTGACATCGTCAGTGCTGGAGGAGACTCAGGGCTTATGAGGCTCACCTGAGGAATATCGCACGTATCCCGTCCGTGGAGAGGAATGGCGAGCAAGCGAAGACACCTGAGCAGAATCTAGCACCGGCTAGTTGAAGCGAGTACATGAGAAGAAACTGGCTCTACTCGGAGATTGTAGAATCTCGCGAATGTGTTAGGTGTCGCCCAGCCTGCAGCTCTGCAGATGTCTGTTAGCGAGGCGCCATGCGCTAGAGCCCAAGAGGATGCCACACTCCGAGTGGAGTGGGCCGTCACACCAAGGGGGCATGGTCGACCTTGCTGCTGGTAAGCCAAAGCAATGGCGTCCACTATCCAGTGAGACAACCTTTGCTTGGAGAGAGCCTTTCCCTTCAGCTTCCCACCATAACAGACAAAGAGCTGGTCTGAGGTCCTGAAACACCGCGTTCTGTCTACGTAAGCACGAAGGGCGCGTACTGGACAGAGCAGTGCCAAGGCTGGGTCTGCCTCCTCCAAGGGCAGCGCTTGCAGGTTCACTACCTGGTCTCGAAAGGGTGTGGTAGGAACCTTGGGCACATATCCAAGCCGGGGTCTCAGGATCACGTGAGAGTTAGCCGGCCCGAATTCCAGGCACGCTTCGTCAACCGAAAATGCCTGCAGGTCCCCTACCCTCTTGATGGAGGCCAATGCAACCAGGAGCGCTGTCTTCATTGACAGGAACTTAAGCTCCACTGATTGTAAAGGCTCAAATGGAGCACTCTGCAGGGCAGTTAAAACCACTGAGAGGTCCCAAGAGGGTACGAGGGGAGGACGAGGAGGATTTAGTCTCCTGGCTCCCCTCAGGAACTTGACAATCAGGTCGTGCTTTCCCAAGGACTTACCATCAACTGCGTCGTGATGTGCGGCAATGGCGGCAACATACGCGTCTTCTCAACACTCACTTACAAACATTTTTCACCTATCGTGCGTCTACTCTACACCCGTACCACGGGTTATCGAGTTATCCACACAAAGTTATCCACACAAAACCGCTTCTCCGCTCTTCGCGAAACAGAACGCGATGCTGTGATCATCGGTGATTCCATTGTTCGGCACGTCCATGCTACATCAGGTAAAAATAAGGTGCACAGTCACTGCTTTCCTGGTGCTCGTGTTTCTGAAATCGCTGCTCGCGTTCCCGAGATTCTGAACGATAACGAGCGCGTCGGAACTTTGGTATTGCACGCGGGAGTGAACGACATCAGGCTGCGCCAGACGGAAGTTCTGAAGAAAGACTTCAGGAATCTGATCGATACGGTACGCAGCACATCGCCTGATATAACGATCATTGTGTCAGGACCGCTTCCCACGTACCGTCTAGGACATGACAAGTTTAGTAGATTATTCGCGCTAAATGAATGGTTAACGTCATGGTGCAATGAGCAGAAACTGCTCTTTGTAAATAATTGGAATCTGTTTTGGGAGCGTCCTAGGCTATACCGTGCTGATGGCTTACAACCAAACAGATTCGGATCGGATCTTCTGTCAGATAACATCTCCAAAACGTTAAATACCTTTTGACTAGTAACCAAAAGTCCAAATCATAGTCTCTGCTGCACCAAATTAACTGATATAAATACTAGTGTAGAACATTGCATAGAAACTGTGTCTATTCCTCGTTTAGTGCGATCAAATAATAAATCTACTGCAGGATCTAGGAAAAATCTAATTGTTATTAAAACAGAAAATGTTGCTATTAGTAAACAAAAACAATTTCTAAAGCTAGGTCTTTTAAACATTAGATCACTCACACCTAAGGCAGTTATTGTAAATGAAATAGTCACAGATAATAGCATAGATGTACTTTGCCTTACTGAAACCTGGCTTAAACCAAATGATTATTTCGGTCTAAATGAGTCTACTCCATCAGGATACTCCTATAAGCACGAGCCCCGTCTGATTGGTCGTGGCGGCGGTATTGCAACTATCTATAGAGATATTCTCAATGTTACTCAGAAAACGGGTTATAAGTTTATTTCATTTGAAGTACTTGTACTAAATGTTACGCTCTTAGATGATAGAAAAACATCCCTATTGTCTTTAGCCTTGGCTACCGTATATAGACCACCAGGGCCTTACGCTGATTTCCTAAAAGAATTTGCAAATTTTCTCTCAGATCTATTGGTCAATGTCGATAAAATATTAATTGTTGGAGATTTTAACATACACGTAGATAATCAAAATGATACGTTAGGGGCTGCGTTTATAGACTTATTAAACTCCTTTGGGGTTAAGCAAAACGTTACCGGACCGACTCATCGTTTTAATCATACACTCGATTTAATTATATCACATGGAACCGATCCAACCGATATAGATATCATTCCGCAAAGTGATGATGTAACTGACCATTACATGGTAACTTGCATATTACGTACCCCGGTAATATATCATGCTGCGCCGCGTTATCGATTAGGCAGAACAATCCTTCCATCCACCATATATAATTTTTCAAATTGCTTATCGGATCTGTCTCAGCTGCTGCCTGAACCTAAACAAACAGATGAACTAGACGAACTAACCAGCACTATGAGCACCGTTCTCTCTGGAAAATGGGATATTGTTGCACCTATGAGACTAAAAAAGGTCAGAGAGAAAATTAAAGCACCATGGTACAACAATACTACTCGTGTTCTAAAGAGAGAAACCCGTAATTTAGAGCGTAAATGGAAACAAACTAATTTAGAGGTTTTTAGAATCGCTTGGAAAGACAGTACGTCACGCTATAAAAAGGCCCTAAAAGCGGCCAGGGCTGAGCATCTCCGCAAACTAATAGAAAATAACCAAAACAATCCTAGGTTCTTATTTAACACCGTGGCTAGACTAACAAATAAACAAGCGTCACCTGAACAAAATATTCCGTTACAGTTTAGTAGTAATGATTTCATGAATTTTTTCACTGAGAAAATAGAAAACATCAGATCCACAATTGTAAACGTTCAATCTTCAATCGCGCCTTATAATTCAGCCTCGATTATCACCCCGCAAGAACAATTACAGTGCTTTACAACTATAGAACAAAAAGAGTTAAATAAATTTATCATTTCCTCTAAAACAACAACATGTTTATTAGATCCCATACCAACTAAACTATTGAAAGAAGTGTTACCTATAGTGGAAGAGCCTCTCCTCAATATTATTAACTCGTCTTTATCTTTAGGTCATGTTCCAAGAACATTTAAATTGGCAGTTATAAAACCACTAATTAAGAAACCACAATTAGACCCAAATAACCTAGCAAATTATAGACCCATTTCAAATCTTCCTTTTATGTCCAAAATATTAGAAAAAGTTGTGTCTGCCCAACTGGGCTCTTTCTTGCAAGAAAATGACACCTATGAAAAGTTTCAGTCTGGGTTCAGGCCGCATCATAGCACTGAAACTGCGCTCGTTAAAATCACAAATGATTTACTCTTAGCTTCTGACCAAGGCTGTATCTCAATACTAGTTTTACTTGATCTTAGTGCTGCGTTCGATACTATAGATCACACAATACTCTTAGATCGGCTACAAAACTATACCGGTGTTCAAGGACAAGCATTAAGCTGGTTCAGATCATACCTATCTGACCGCTACCATTTTGTCTATTTAAATGGAGAAAAATCGATCATAACTCCAGTAAACTATGGAGTGCCGCAAGGATCTGTGTTAGGCCCTCTATTATTCTCAATATATATGCTGCCACTTGGAAATATTATAAGGAAACATGGAATTAGTTTCCATTGTTATGCTGATGACACTCAACTATATATTTCATCACGGCCGGATGAAAACGCTAAATTATCCAAATTGACAGAGTGTGTTAAAGATATAAAAGATTGGATGACGCACAATTTTCTTTTATTAAATCCAGATAAGACAGAGGTAATACTTATCGGTTCAAAAAACCGCCCACAAAACCTCCTTCAATACAACTTTAACATAGTAGGGTGTCCTGTTACTTTATCCTCTACAGTAAAAGACCTGGGTGTTATATTAGATTGTAACTTGTCTTTTGAAAATCATATTTCATATGTTACAAAAACAGCCTTTTTTCACCTTAGAAATATTGCTAAATTACGTAACATGCTATCTGTTTCTGATGCAGAAAAGCTAGTTCATGCATTCATGACCTCGAGACTAGATTACTGTAATGCTTTATTAGCTGGTTGTCCTGCATCCTCAATAAACAAGCTACAGTTAGTCCAAAATGCCGCCGCTAGAGTTCTTACTAGATCAAGAAAGTTTGACCATATAACACCAATTTTATCATCACTACATTGGTTACCTATAAAGTTCCGTATTAATTACAAGGTATTGCTACTGACTTATAAAGCCCTAAACGGCTTAGCTCCAGTTTATTTAACGGATCTTCTATCGCCCTATAATCCATCGCGCTCTTTAAGATCACTAAATTCGAGGCTTCTGGTCATACCTAGGATATCCAGATCCACCAAAGGAGGGAGAGCATTTTCACATTTAGCACCAAAACTCTGGAATAGCCTTCCTGATACTGTTCGTTGCTCAGATTCGCTCTCCCAGTTTAAAACTAGATTAAAGACGCATCTCTTCAGCCAGGCATTCATATAATATTTTAATCTTACAGTTAAATCCGGTCTCTACTTCATAAACGCCAGAGGAGAACTGGCCCCCGACTGAGCCTGGGTTCTCCCAAGGTTTTTTTTTTCTCCATTAGGTCACCTAATGGAGTTTTTCGGTTCCTTGCCACTGTTGCCTTTGGCTTGCTCAGTTGGGGATACTTAATTTGATTAATCGATTCAACAGTGCTATTGATCTGCATTACCAAACGTGGATGTTTTACACCAGAAACATACACTGATGTACTATTTTATTTAACACTGTGAAGCTGCTTTGATACAATCTGTATTGTGAAAAGCGCTATATAAATAAAGTTGACTTGACTTGACTTGACATACACTTTCAGGGTGGAGGGAGACAGCCTTCGCTCCAACCCTTCTTGCAGGAAGGAAAGCACGACACTGATGGGGCATTTCGTGGGTTCAAGATTTTTAGAAGAACACCAGGTGACGAAGAGGTTCCACTTCAACGCATAGACATGTCTCGTGGACGATGCTCTAGCGGAAGTGATGGTAGCCACCACCGCTGGTTGTAGGGTACTCAAACCTGCCTCGTCCCGTCCAGAAGCCACACGTGGAGGTTCCAAAGACCGGGACGAGGGTGCCAAAGGGTGCCCCGTCCCTGAGAAAGGAGGTCCTTCCTCAGAGGAATTGGCCAGGGAGGTGCTGTCGCAAAGAGTATGAGTTCTGAGAACCAGGTGTGGTTGGGCCAGTATGGGGCAACCAATATAACCTGCTCCTTGTCCTCCCTGATCTTGCACAGGGTCCGCGCAAGAAGGCTCACTGGGGGAAACGCATACTTGCGTAGGCCCCGCGGCCAGCTGTGCGCCAGTGCATCCGTGCCGAGCGTGCCCTCGGTCAGGGAATAAAACAGGTCGCAATGGGACGAGTCGTGGGAGGCAAACAGGTCTACCTGTGCGTCGCCGAACTGATCCCAAATCAGCTGGACCGTCTGGGGATGGAGCCGCCATTCTCCGGCGAGAGGCCGAACTCGAGACAGCTCGTCGGCCGCCTGGTTCAGGTGTCCCGGGATATAAATGGCTCGAAGCGACCTCAGATGCTTCTGACTCCATATGAGGAGGTGGCGAGCGAGTTGCGACATACGGCGGGAGCGTAGACCACCTTGATGGTTGATGTACGCTACTGTCGCGGTATTGTCTGATCGGACTAGTACGTGCTGACCCCTGAGCAACGCATGGAAGCGGTGCAGGGCGAGACGTACAGCCAGCAACTCGAGGCAATTGACATGTTGAGCCCGCGGCAGCATGTCCATTGCACATGGCGCCCCAGCCCGTGGTGGAGGCATCTGTTGAGACAACAACATGCCGGGAAACTCGTTCCAGGGGCACTCCGGCCCGTAGAAAGCTGAGGTTCGACCACGGGGTGAAGGTCTGACGGCAGGCCGGAGTCACTGGGACCCGGAGCTTGCCGTGTTGCCATGCCCACCTCGGGACTCGATCGCGAAGCCAAAGCTGAAGCAGTCTCATATGAAGCAATCCGAGCGGCGTTACTGCGGCTGCGGATGCCATATGCCCCAGGAGCCTCTGAAAAAGTTTCAGTGGGACCGCACTCTTGCCCTCGAACTGGCGAAGACAAGTCAGCAGTGATTGCGCGCGCTCGCTCGTAAGCTGCGCGCACATGGCGACCGAGTCGATTTCCATACCGTGAAAAGAGATCCTCTGCACTGGGCAGAGTTTGCTCTTCTCCCAGTTGACCCGAAGGCCCAGACGAGCTAGGTGCCGGAGCACAAGATCCCTGTGTTCGCAAACCTGGTCTCGAGAGTGAGCTAGGATCAGCCAGTCGTCGAGATAGTTCAGGATGCGAACCCCGTGTTCGCGTAGGGGAACAAGGGCTGCCTCGACGACCTTCGTGAAGACGCGAGGAGACAGGGCTAGCCCGAAAGGGAGAACCGCGTACTGGTATGCCTGCCCCTCGAAAGCAAACCGTAGAAACGGTCTGTGTCGAGGTAAAATGGAGACATGGAAGTACACACTCCTTCAGGTCGATCGCTGCAAACCAATCCTGTGGCCGCACACACTCGAAAATGCGTTTGGCCGTGAGCATCTTGAACGGCAGCCTGTGAAGGGAGCGGTTCAGGACGCGCAGGTCCAGGATCGGTCGTAACCCACCCGATTTCTTCGGAACAATGAAGTAAGGGCTGTAGAAGCCGGACCTCATTTCGGCTGGAGGGACAATCTCGATCGCACCCTTCGCCAGTAGGGTGGCGACCTCCGCTCTCATGACAGGGGCATTGCCACCGACCATAGTGAAGCGGACTCCGCTGTAGCGGGGAGGAGATCGCGCGAACTGAATCGCGTAGCCGAGCCTGATGGTTCTCGCGACCCAGCGGGACAGTCTGGGAAGCTCTAGCCAGGCTTCCAGAAAGTGCACCAGCGGGGTCATACGAACCACAGACGTACCGTCGGGGGTGCAGCGAGGCGGAATGACCGGCCCAGGCGTGGGTGGCATAGCGGCCCGGTGCGGGGGCACGGTCATTAGCCGCGTCCTGCCAGAGAAGGCCAGGGGAGGACCAGCGTCCCACGGGGGCGTGCTCTGGCAGGGGTCTGGCGACAGAGGGGGATGAGAGGAGCGTGGCCCATGGGCGGCGCGTGCTCTCATCCGCACACTCCGTGTGCTCAGAGATGGGATAGTGAGTTCTTTCTTTAACCATTTTAGGGTGCTGCCCGTCGTGGGACGAGCAGCGGGGATGGGAAAACCAAGGATTCTCCCCCGGCCCTCCACCGGGGGAAGGAGCGGCCCTGCTACCGGCTCCTGTACAGTACTCATCACCATCTCTGAGCAGCCCGTCTCAGGAGCGCCGCTTAGCCTGGCGTTTAGCGGGGCGCGGGGCTGGAGAGGGCTGTGGCGCCTTCCTACGGCTTCCTCTCCGACGCGACCCGGGAGCAGCGGACTGCTGGGGCCGATCGGGAGGGGCGGGAACCACAGAAGGGCGCCCTCGGTGGCGAGCGGGCTGAGGCACCTGTGCCGACGACTGCGCTGCCGGAGCAGCGGGCCGCCGGGGCAGGACGTGTTTTAGAGCCTCAGTCTGCTTCTGGGCAGTCGAGAACTGCTGGGCAAAGTCCTCGACTGCACCGCCGAACAGGCCAGCCTGGGATATGGGGGTGTCGAGGAACCGGGTCCGCTCGGCCTCCCGCATATCAGCCAGGTTTAGCCATAGGTGTCGCTCCTGGACCACCGAAGTGGCCATCACCTGACCCAGCGAGCGTGCGGTCACCTTCGTCGCTCGGAGAGCAAGGTCGGTGGCGGCACGCAACTCATCAAAGAGTGCTGGGTCAGACCTCCCCTCGTGCATATCACGCAACATCTGGGCCTGGTAGACCTGCAGAGTCGCCATGGCATGCAGTGAGGAGGCTGCCAGCCCCGCAGCTCTGTAGGCCTTCGCCACCAGGGTGGAAGAGAACCTACAGGCTTTGGAGGGGTGCTTTGGGTCCCCGCGGGAAGAAGCACTCTGAGGACACAGCTGCATCGCAACAGAGCGTTCAACCTGGGGAACCCCAGTGTACCCTTTGGCGGCCGCCTGATCAAGGGGAGGCAAGGCGGAGGCGGTCGCCGAACGATCACGGGAAGACAATGGTGCCTTCCAGGACCTCGTGACCTCCTCATGCACATCCGGGAAAAAAGGCATTGGGGTTGGCCGCCGACGCGGATCAGCAGCCGCACCCAAAAACCAATCGTCCAGCCGCGAACGAACCGGCCCAGGTGGCGGGGACCACTCAAGACCGATCGCCGCGGCTGCCCGGGAAAGCATGGCCGTCATCTCGGGATCAGACTCGGACAATGCTGGGACACCCGAGGGTGTCAGCACAGCCGAATCCTCACTTCCCGAGGACTCCTGCCCACCTTGTGATGCAGCGATCGACATCACGTCATCCTCTGGAGCGCCGAATGAACCTCGCGGCAAGTCCGAGGACTGTACAGCGGTTTCCACGCGGACACTCGCGGGTTGCACGGGAACAGAGGGAAGTGTGGAGCGTGGAATAGTCGGCGCTTTGTTCCACACTGTAACCCTCAGATCACCCTGGCCGCCAGCCGAAGTACCAGCCCTCTCGGGACCAGTAGATCGGGGTGCGGATGAGGGGACTCTCACATTAAGATCATTGAGTCTCGATCTCAACCGTGCGATGGGCATGTTCCCGCAGTGGGAACATGACTCATCCACAAACGCTGCCTTAGCGCGCTCGACACCCAGACACACAAGACAGCGATTGTGCCCATCAGAGTCAGACACGAATAGACCGCAACCAGAAGTGCACGGGCGAGGCATCTTTAAAAAGACGTGCCGCGTGCAATGCTCTTTTGTGAAAGGAGATTTCTCCGCAGAGTGTTGAAGCGACCAGGGAGAGAACACACAAACTCTGGCAAATCACTGCACAGATCAGCAGGGAATGTGCACTCGCTGGAACTCGCTGTCACACCAACACCTGGAGAGAGGCTTGTCTCGAAGAGATGAAGAGATAACTCAGAATTTGGCTGTGGAGTGAAGTACATCAACTTGGCTCCGAAGCGAAAACATATCTGCATTCTGCTCGCGCACTTCCTTATATACCCCCAGGGCGGGGCGGAGTTACGCTATGCAAATTCCGCAGACCCATGGCATTTCTTTGCCATTGGCTCGTGTTTTAATACTCGAAGATGATAGGATTTCTAAGCGAAACTCCATTCGTCGTCATCCGACGTAACTCGGAGTGACAACGAAAGGGAACAATGTTTTATTTGTGAACTGATGTTTAGCTGTTATTTTTTATTCTTTTTAATCTTTTTAATGTTCTTTGTAACTTATTTTTGGATTATCAGTCATCAAGCTTGTACACATTGGTCACAGACACGAAGATGTACCTTTAATTTCCCCAAGCTGACTGCTCACTAAAAACCTCCACAGTCATCATGTTTTCAGGCCATTTGAAGATTGATTTTGACATGACAAAGTGGCGATATCTAAGCAAGTGAGTTGTTTCCTTACTTTTTAATTAGTCTTCCCCTTAACACCACTATTTTGTTCATTCAGTCTGATTCACAAACACTGAACACGCACGAAAACAAGAGGATTTATCGCACAAACAATCATATCTAATCACTGCGTGATTGAGGCATTGCCTCCTCTCACATGACTTTTCCCCATTCATTCTTGATTACCCCCCACTGAACCCACTGCACACACTAGGGAGTCTGTTAAAAGTCATTGGGTTCAGGGGAGGCAAGAGAGATGCAGCCTACCACTGTAACTGTTCCTGCTGGTGTCACTGTTGGACATGGTTACTTTAGAAAAACAAATGATTTATACGTGTATATGTCACATTTTGTAATATTTGCGTTGTTTTATTTTTGTAATATGGATTATTTTCTCATCCAATTTTTTGAGGAGGCACTGCCTCCTTGGAGGAAACACGCCTGGTACACACACACACACACACACACACAAAGGTAAATATATAAATTATAAACAAGTAATAAAAACTCAGTGAGTGTTTTAGCGCAATTTTCTCACGTCATGGGATCACAACACTAAGAGATAGTAAATCTTTTCCTGGATTTTTTTTGTGCGTTCCCGAGATTAGACCTTCCTTAACATAATGCCGAAAACCCGAAGTCTCTAGGTGGTCTGGTTGAGGAGTAGATAGAAGTGCAAGATTGGTGCGCACAGACAGAACAGAAATCATGAGTTAACAATCGCAATTTTGTCCGGTGGAAAATTGCGCTAAAAATGTAATGATGAAAAATTGGTTACACATTATTTCGAGTCCACTTTAGACATTCTACCAGGTGTCAAAAGTATTGACATTAATTACTCAGGTAGAAGTATAGATACTAGGGTTTAAAAAGACTTCTGTAGAAGTTGAAGTATCAACTCAAGCTTTTTACTCAAGTAAAAGTATAAAAGTACTTGTTTCAAAACTACTTAAAGTATGAAAGTAAAAGTAATGTAAGAAAAAAAACATTCTCTCTCTCTCTTGTTAATCCCATTGCTTGGTAATCACTCTCTCTCTCTCTCTCTCTCTCTCTCTCTCAATATTTGACGCGATTTGCCCCGATTTCTCCCTCGCTTACCGCATCTAGGTTTCCTTCGGAGGACTTTTGGCGCTGCGCACAACCAAATGCGACTACAGCATCTCACAAGTTAGAAAGACACCACAACGCCAATCAGTTTAGCGATGTGTATTCAGGAGGCGGAAGTCAGATCTAAATCGTTTGTGCAATTGCCCTTTTTTTTTTTTTTTTTTTTTACGATGAAAGGCCGGAATGAAAACAAGCCGAAATTAAATAGGAGTAACGAGGCTATTTTTAAAATGTAAGGAGTAGAAAGTACAGATAATTGCGTCAAAATGTAAGGAGTAGAAGTAAAAAGTCGTCTGAAAAATAATTACTCCAGTAAAGTATAGATACCCCAAATTTCTACTTAAGTAAGGTAACAAAGTATTTGTACTTCGTTACTTGACACCTCTGCATTCTACTAACTAATAAGTAACTTTTCAACTACGTCAACTATCTCTCATTAGTATTAGTAGGCTGTAGTAGACTGTCAGTAGACTGTTAGGTTATGGTTAGGTGTTGGGGTTCGGGTTAGGAGAATAAGTTGACTTGTAGTTGCCGAGTTACTTAGTAGAATGTTGGAGGAGCATCAAAATAAAGTGGTAGCAGGTATTAAGCAGACATTCTACTAATCCTCTAATGACAGTTAGTTGACATGTAGCTGCAAAGTTACTTATAGTTAGTAATAATGTCTAAAGTGGACTATCAAAATAAAGTGTTACCTAAAATGACATTGTGTCACAGTCATGCTTAGTTTCAATATCTTAAACGTTTCAAGTAAATTTTCTTTCTCTCTGGTTAGCCTCTGTTCTAGTTCCTTAGTAGATTTCATGGAGGAAAGAGCATGGAGCAGGGAGATCGCTCCCTTGAGGACCACACTAGGGAATTTCTAGATCTGGCGTGCCTCACCCACAACCCGGACCTCTCGCTCTGTGTTTTTTCCACACCGGCATCAATGAGCGGCCCAAGGCACGCCTGCCCATGGAAGATCCCCGGGGGAGCTTTGCAGAATATGTGGAGTGGGTTCTGGTGCACTGTAATTCACCTTTTACAATCTACAACAAGCCCAGCCAACCATCAGCCATGCTGCCGCATAACAGCCAGAGCCCACCGCTGACTTGGAGCCCAAGTCCGCCATGAAAACAGAACCAGAGTAACCACCAGAGGCTACTTTCATCCCAGAGCCCAAGCCCAAAGTGGAGTCTGTCCAGCTGTGTGAGCCAGCAACGGCGTCTGTTACGGAGGGAATATTAGTGGAGTTCGTTGGCATGAATTGGAGCCCTGCCCTCACTTGTTGAGGTTAGTACTTTGAGTTGGGTTCCTGAGGAATTATTTTGTGATGAGCTGGATGAGGAGATGTTTGCTATGCTACAGTCACAGCTGGTCCCATCCTGTTCCAAGTCATCTCAGTCATCACTGGATAAGTCCAGTTCCAACTCATTTAATTCATAGCTGGTTAAGCTCAGTTCTGAGCTGCCTTTGTTGCCACTGGTCCCACCCAGCTCCAAGTCTCACATTCTCTCCTGCCTCTTCTGCCTAAGCAAGCTAGTTACTCGGCCCCACCTCAACTCGGCTCCCTTCAGTCCCTCGGCTCCTCCTCTGGTGGCTTCGCTCTAGTGCTCGGATCCGCCTCAAGCCTTGTGGTCTCCAGCTCTGCATTAGTCTGCAGTCCCTCAGCTCCACCTCAAGCCTCCAAGCCCCGGACTCTACCTCTGCCTTCCGACTCTTGGCTCCATTGTGGCTCAATGCAACCTTGGCTCCAACATGGACTGTCATCCCTCAGGCTCCGCTGGGTTCCCTCGTCCCTCTGGCTTCACCTTGGTCCATCATCACTCTGGCTCCACCTCTGCCTTACGAGTCAGCAGCTGTTCCTTGACCCTCCACCCCTCTGTCTCTGCCAGACTCCACCTTCTCTTAGGTTGTTCCATTGTCCTTACTCCCACCGTCTCCGCCCCGGTCTGCCAAGCCCACTTCTCCACCACGGTCACGACCAACTGCAGCTCCACCGTGGCTCTCCAGGCCTTTCAGCATCACCCTGTGTCTTCAGATCCACCTTGGTCTCCACCTCCAATGGCTCCACCTCATTCTATTGTCTCCCTGGTTCCACCTGGCCTCTCCACCAGGGCTCCTCCCGCCATCGTCTTGTCTCTGGTTCCTCCGGTCATCGTTGTCTTGGTGTCTCCCTCTGAATGCTTCTCGTACTCCTCCAGAGCCCCCACCCTCCATTTTTTTTTAGTCGTGGTTTTCTTTATCTCTGTTTTGCCTGTTTTATTTCCTTATTAGTCATGGTTTCTGATTTGTACACACCTGTTCCCTGTTATGTTAATGTTCTTCCTTTGATTATTTAAACTCTCCAATTTCCTCTGTTCATGGTCTCTCATCAACATTATGTTGTTATGTGTATGCTAGTCTATTGCTCTTTGTGTTTATTAAAGGTCTATTTCATCATTAATTCTGCATCACACGTCTCTCTGGTGGACTCTTGTACACTCTGGTACATGCATCCCCTGATGCATCTCGGTAAAATTGTTTAATTATATTTATTATATAAAGCATAATAATTAAAGAAAATAATGAAGTGATATTAAAAAATTTTTTTTAAAAAATAAATTGTATTAAATAAATTCATTATATACGTGTAAGTCTGGTTGTGAAGCTTTCAAAATGAAACCAGGTTCAAATCCCAACCAAATAACAATTTAATAAACTAAGCAAAATTGCAACTGAAAATGCAGAAAACATGAGCGTCAAATCAGAAGTGAGACATCTAATAGCAGCATATTTGATTTGAAAGCTAAAGCAGTGAGCAAAATATTTAGTGAATTACAACTTAAATTTAGATCGGTTACCCTTTTCCCCATGGTGGCAGACTGTGTGTACTAAGATTTGCCTGATAAACTGCAGTTCAAAGTCCAACGGCACCACCACACTAGTATTGTCATTCCAGGGATGCATATTTTGCAACGCTGGTTTCCGAGCCTTCTGACTGTTCCCACATGTCTGGAAGAGACGGGCGGCACTACCGCTGGTCATGTGGGTTAATGGTTGCTTTGGAGTGGATCTGCCAGAGCGAAAGTCTCTAACTGTCTAATCACCCCCATGTGCGGAACATCAGGGCGTATGCCATTGGGCACAGGGAGCACAAGGCCCCCCTGAAAATGGAGCTGATGCATTGGCAATCAGAGGCTGGAAACTACACAGGAGAATAATGTCTTCCAGCTTTTCGGCAGTGCGGGGTCGATGCCTCATTTGTGCAGGTCACAGGCAGTAGGGTGGTATAGATACAGTTTGTGGCCTTCCAGGACAGAAAACCTGCCATTCAGTTATAAAACAGGGTGTTTCTTCAAATTGGCCAATTTTGGCCCTGTAGGCTTTTAGAAAGTAAACTCCCTTAAAACACTTTTGATCTCAATAGTTACTTTACTTATAGTTAGTTACTTTATACGACTAAAATAAAGTACTAAGTAAATATTTAATGAAAAACTTTCAATAAAGTTCTTATTTTTTTTAGTTTAAGTACTAAAATTACTAAAACTGAAACAAATTACAGTAATTAAAGCTATATACAGATTTAAACATCAAAATGAAACTGAAAATATAAAAATAAAAGCTAATTGTAAATGTAATTGTTTATTTAATTAAAACTATCTAGAAATATAAAAAAAATAATTATTAAAAACGACAAAGTATACAATTAATCTCACATAAAAATGTAAACCGAAAATCTAAAAATAAAAGGAAATTCAAAATATGAATTAAATAACTCAACATTCGAGATATAAATCATTATCACACATGAAATATAGACTGCCAGGATGGACAAATTAGCATTACGTTACCATTTGAAGCCCAGTACGATGAATGATTATAGAGTGATTTGAAAATTAGTGAGGTCAGGCAAAAACTTTTGTCTACAGTATTAATTTTTGGAGGACCAGCATTCTCATATGGTGTGAAAATATTAAATCTGCAAATGCATTTGGGGTCGCTGTCTGTTTGAAAATTCTTCATTCCCTAATGGCCTCAACTCAATTTGACTTTTATTGTCAGAGTTTGAATCCTAGAGGGATTGTTAAAAGCCATAACTGATTAGAGTGTTTACACAATTACAGAGCGCATTAGTTGTGACATATGTAGACGGTCATCAGTTTAACAAAGCACATTTATATTTACACCAACGTCATGAGCATGGCAGAACTCTGCCGACCAGGCCAGACATCTGCCCATGTGATGAGAGAGTGTAGCTAAACAATGGGACTGGGAACCAAAAAAAAAAAAACATCCTTAGTGTGTTTAAACTGTCTGTTTCAATATATTGATTCATTTACCAGTTTTATGCATTTTGGTAAATATATATGTAGAAAAATATTGATGATTTTATCAAATGTATGGCATGGTGCATATAAATCAAATTAATTGTTCTTCATTTAATAAAATACTTTTATATATTATTAATTAGAACTTTATTGCATTTTACGACTGCATCTACAAATGCTGGATGCAGACAGAAGCGACAAACAAAGTAGTCTTATAAACCAGTTATTTTTGATGAATTGTTTAAACTCATGAGTTGTTGGTTTGAATCTGTTGGTTTGAATCTTTTCTAGGATCTAAGCTTCTAAGGGACCATTCATGCAGAATGCGGTTTTTGCATTGAAAAATTTAGAAAAAATCTAGAGAAACCACTTTTAATAGTCAAACTTATTTTTGGATGCTGCATAAATGAGGCTCAGTGAGCCTCTAAGGGTCTTGCCATGCATTGAATGTTTTGGGAAAAGCCTTTAGTTTTAATACGATTCATGCAGTTGCTTCTACGGCTTATGATGCTTTTTGGAAATGCAGCCCTGATAGTTCTTGACTTACTCATTGACCCGCAAGTTAAAAACGTTTGTCATGACCTTGTGTGTAAAGTACTTAATGTTTACTTAAGGCCTTTGACACACAGGTCCAGAGTTTCCACACCTTTTGACCAAAGAATTTCCATGACTATTCAATGACTTTTCCAGTTGTTTATAGAGATTGCAACCAGGGCTGGACTGGGGCTAAAATTCAGCCCTGCGGACATCTGGCCCATGAGTTCCCCATGAATTTTTTTTTTTTTTTTTTGCTGAGGTTATGACTTTAAATTAGAGTAAATACTGTAAATGAATAAATAAAACTAGGACAGGGACAAATAATGATTGAATTTACTGCAAATGCAGTTAACAAACTTGTCACAGAAATGCACTTGCCAGTAAAGCACAGATTTTGTGCTAGGATAACGAAAAGTTAATTTACTGCTATAAAATCTGAAAAAAAGAAGAAAAGAAAATAAGACTCAAATTATTTTCTTTTATGTTTCAAAGAAAGAAAGTCATTCATGTTTTAAATGACATTAGGGTGAGTACATTATTACATTTTGAGTTGAACTAAAAACAACGTTTGTAAAGAGTTAACACCTAATTTATGTAAGATATCTATCTTTCTTCAAGCTCTCATTTTACACATTTTACTTCAATTAAAATTCATTAGAACAATTAAAAAGTTCATAAACATATTCAAAGAGAAAACAAGCTTTGTCCTTAATTCCTGCGACCCAGGTTTTAAAGCTTTTTTTGTTAAATTAAATTAAATTTACCATCGTTCTTGCATAGAATCCAGAGTTTAACTGTAATTTTATTTAACTGTAAGATCATGGTAGACACAGGCAAAACCATGTTCCTCATTACAATGTGTATATGGTTTCTAAAATAAATAAACAATAATAAACTATAGAATTTGTATTAAAAAATATTGTAAACGTAGAAAATATGAAAACAGCCAATATAAAAGTGATTTATATACCACAACATTTAATGTAAGTAATAAAAGCAAAATTTGTAATAAATATTCTACATTTCTGCCAAAACACCGTACTTCTTCACTGTTAGTAGCTGCAAGGTAAATTACTAAAGGTGTTGGTGCTGGATTGACAAGCTTGAGGTTGTGTGTATTGGTGTTTTCCAATTTACCTCGTCATGTATTTACATGGTTGTGGCTGTTTTCAGCTAGAATCACCATAAAACCTGTAATGTTGCCATATCACATGACTGGATAAAACTAAATTCAGTCAAATCTGAATGGATCAAACAACCTGTGTTGTTTAGAAACGGCAAAAACGCAGCGCACGTTCGTCAAAACAAAGCATCACAAAGGGTGTTGATGCGGTGTGATTTCTGCCCAGGGCTATGAATGTCAAAGTGAAGAAATTCTATGAAGCGCGGGTAAATGGCAGGAGTAAATATGACTCCCTCTTGGTCCCATCTGAGCTAAGACCTGGGCCAACCCCGGCGGGGGACAAACACCCCTGCCGGGAATAAATTGCTGGTTACAGAAAACAGTAGTAGATTTAAACCTGGAACCTCTGGTCACCATCTCAGCAGCAAAGAGAGGCGCTGACACAAGTGCAGTCAATGATCAATGTTCTGTTTGGAAGAATAGTTTGCATGTGAAGACTGTGGAAAGTACTTCCCCACCATTAGATGCCTGGTGGAAACATCACATGGATGTTGGAGGAACTAAATACCGAGAGGATTGCAGCCTTGATGGAAAGGAGGAAGGACAATTTGGACAGATGAAGAGGATGTGAGGCTAATACAACAAGCAAACACCACCTGGAGGGAGGGGATGAAGAAAAGGGAACACCTAGCACTCCTCCAAGCCCAGTTTCATCCTTGAATGGTGGAATCTCTGAAGCGGTTGCAGACACTAAAATGGATGCCTGAAGAAGCTGTCCAACAACAGTCACAACGGTCTGCTTCTGAGGAAATGACACAGGAACCTGAATCTGCTCAAAGACGATCTACTCACCACCAGCTGAGAACCATTCGCCCATTCAATGCCAAGCCCAGAAGTGGTCATTCACTCCACTGAATCGCCCGGTCAAACGTACATTCCGGTCCACTAAGCAAATAAGAAGAGCAATGCTAACATCCAGAACATGTTTAATATACTCCGAAAAGATGCGTCGACCACCGTTCTTGAATGGTGATGGTGGGTGAATGGCATACCTGGGGGCAAATCGAAGGGTGGACGGCCTAGAGGAGTTCTGGGCTAGAACATTCGAAGCGAGGACGGAAAGTCAAGTAAGAACAATATCAGGAGAGTAAAACACACTTTATTCTGTGATTTTCCCATAGAGTAAAGTGCAGTAAGTCATGGTCTAGCCCAGAACTCCTCTAGGCCGTCCACCCTCTGATTCGCCCCCAGGTATGCTTCCCAGCGTCACCCTTCAAGAACGGTGGTCGACGCATCTTTTTGGCGTAACTTAAACATGTTCTGGATGTTAGCATACATTGCTCTTCTTCATTACGTACTGAAGAACTCCATAATTGGAATGGACAGCATCACTGTTAATGAGGAACTCTCTTGACATCAGCCCTTTCTGGCAAGTCTGTTCAATCTAATCGTGGCGGTGGAAACCCTCCCTTTCAATGCTCGTGTGACGTTTATACCAAAAGTGGACACTCCACAAGACCCTGGGGATTTTCGACCAATCTTCATTACAGCAATCCTGACTCGTGCCTTTCATAAAATCCTGGCCTGGAGGATGAGGGAGACTCTCCAGATCTCACCTTGGCAATTCTCACTCCTTCTTGAGGAGAGAAAGTCTTCACAAGATTCACATTTTAAAAGTTTACACAGGTGTAACGGTTTATAATATTATAACAAAACTCATTTTCAGAATTGTTGCAATTTGCAAAAACCTACTTCAAAGTTTTCGTTCTCATGCCACCAAAACGTAATTTTCGTGTAAATGAACAGCCAGACCGCATTAAAAGTTTTCTGTTTTCAGTTAAAAATTGTGTAATGTAAGCAGTTCCTACGTTAATAACTAATGATTTTCACAACAGAAATGAAATCAATTTAAAACTTAAGCTAGACAACGTCCTTCTTCTACAGCTGCTGCACAGCCAAAACAATCTTTGTTGCATCGTTTTCCTAATATAAAGCTGCTTTGAAACTATCTGTATTGTATAAAGTGCTATATACAAGAAGGTGACTTGACTTCTGTTGGTCGGGCAGAGAACCTACAAAACTTTTGCAACTTACAAATATTTACTACATAAAAACTCCCATGACTTGATGACATCAAAACTTAATTATTTCCTAAATGTTCAGGTGCTTAGTGGCTGCAGAAACTTTGTGTATCAGTTAAATCATATTAGCATTTTTTTTATCATAATAAATATGGTACTTTCAAAATTATTTAATTTAGGTCTATGCTAAATAATGACTGGTTATCTTTGTGTCAAAAATTACAGTCTCACAAGTTCCCCAATTGGAAGCACTTTAGTTCTTGTTTTCCGGCCCCTGAAGCTTCATGCCCCCCTTACCGTCACCCAATTTCTGTGGCAGCTGCTCTCAAGGCAAGCGAATCATTCGCCTTTGAGCTTCCAGCCAGCGCATTACCACGCTATTACGAGTTGAAAGAAGACAGCATCAGAGTAAAGAAGTCTGCGAGTCTTGCGAAGAGCTTTAGGTCACCACATCTTCTAACAATACCTCCCATTTCTACAGATTTCCTCTGTGACTCTACATCATTTCAGGCACACAGCGCCTAGCGCCGCTACCTCACCTGCTGCTTCGAAGGGTTTGACAGGTTCTCAAGATGCTGCTGCTAGCAAAAAACACTCACTTTTTCAGCTCCATATTCTGTGTGTGTAAATCACATCTTTACTGAGTCAACAGTGGCATTTCTGCATCAATAAAGCAGTTAGTTCTCAGTCATCGCACTGGAGCAGAGCATGCATTCGTGAACATCTGGATAGACATTTGGAACCAGATGCCATCTGTCAAAGACACTCATTTTAGAATCTGATGAATTGTTCATTTTCGTTATGACTATCTGTCGTTACAGAAAGTTCTTCAAATCAAATGAACAAAAAATGTCAAAAAAGGCTAAATAGCAAATGATGTCATGAAAAAAAAACAAATTAATTGAAAATAAACAACATATAAAGCATAATTTATTCAAACGTGTTCAATCATGACAACTTTAGCATGTTTAGCAGTTTTAGCATGTTAGTAAACATGGCAATGCTAATGTATTTGGTCTTGGCCGGACTAGATCCGCTACGCTGATGCTGCAGAGCAAGTATGGACTTGCTACTGCTAAAAGATACACAGACACTCTGCTGTGTGCATGTAAGATATGCTGTTTCTGCTATTGCTTAAGGCGAGACATTACAGGTGAATATGGTAAAATGTGTAAATAATAGATATCACCACGAAACTTCCTCAGTTGATTACTTACACAAGTATATAAAAAAAAATGGTTTTAGAAATTTGTATGTTTAATTATGCAAATTAGGCATTATCTCATTAAATATGCACGATTTTGCATATATTTTCGGTAGATAGATAGATCTGAACATATGATAAAGCCAGGTGCAAATTTTTTTTTTTTTTTTTTTTTGTTTACACACAAGATGAAAAAAAAAAAAACCATTCAGAGGGATTTCAGGATATATGCTTTCATTACCTAGGAAATCAAAATGTAATTGTCCATAGCCTTAAAAAAATAGATTTTCGCCATATTTTTTGAAATTAAAATGTCACATAAATCAGGCCAGGAATGATTTATTAACAAATCCCTCTGAAAATATCTTCAGAATACTGCTAAGTGTATAACTGGAAAGTTTGGTGTACATAGGTGCTACATAGGCTGAGATGTTTGTACTGGAGAATGACAAAAAACTCATTTTGAGAAAACGGCATTTAAAGAGTTAAATAGCTCTAAATGAGATTTCGTCATTAGCTTTAAATCCCCGTTTGGATATTCACAGTTGGTTACTGATAGAAAGGAAATGCCCATATTTGGGCTACATAGCGTTGTGCAGGAGACTCAGAGCTTCACAATGATACCGGTCTCGACAGACTTCAGTAAACAGACGGAACTCGGCGTGTCGCGTTTGAATGCAAACTTCCTGGTAAATTCGGGAGAAACTTACTGCCGCAAGTTAACAAAATGTAATAAAATAAACATCTTAATATATATTTTCAACGTTTTCTTTATGGCAGCTTGAAAGAACACATATTGAAGGAGTAAACTATCCCAAAATCTAAAAACTGACCACTGCATGAAAAATCGTTGTTTTTGCCTGCCGTGTCTCGCCTTAAATACACATAAATCTGTAGCAGATCTAGTCATGTGGAGCTGGGGAGGTGGAGGAGTTCAGAAGAACTCTGATAGCGCTGCAGGACTAACTGACTGAACCAGGCTATAAGTTTGTGTCATGTGGTAATGATGGGATTGCTTGGAGATTGCATATAAAGGTCCATCAGCCTGTGCCTTCTAGAATTTCATGACAGAACTAGATATTTATGCATCCTGGAGAAATGCAAATGTTACTGCATACATGTACACACACACACACACACACACACACACACACACACACACACACACACACACACACACACACACACACACACACACATATATATATACACACACACACACACATACATATATCAAACAATATAAAACAAAAAATAGCAATAATTATTATCTGTTCAACACTTATTTTTGGGGGGGATTTTAAAGAATTCTTCTGTGTCTTTTTCGACGTATATTTGACCAACCACAGATCATATTTTAAACACTTTGAAAAGTTTCAGGGCAGTATGACATCTTTTGGCTCAGAGCATAATATACATGCCTGTTTGCAGAAGCCAGATATGGTCTGGTTTAATGCTGCTGCCATTAGCCGGCTCCTTTGGCAGTCTCTTGTGGGCAGCAGCCTGAGGGCAAAAGCCATTATATTTAACACACACTACTCTGGTGCCTTACTCCATTTCCCAAGAGCTCTCACTGTGTGGCTTTCCTAATAATGATGAAAATGCCAGAAAATAATCAGAGTCCCATATACCATCCTAATTTGCTGTAGAATAAATAAACATATGCTCACTCCACTGCTGGTGTAAAAAACAAATTAGAGGTGAGATATTATGACTTGATGATATCGCTTTGAGACTCATGGTCCGACTGACCCCGTTCTCAGACTCCACTAAACATTAGCGAGACCTTTTAGTATAGATTTTAAATATGGCTGAGAGCTGTAGTTCCAACCACACACGTTTAGGAGGCGTTTGCAAATGTTCGTTGGAACTATGGTTTCGAAAATCACAGATTTGTCTTGCGACCGTAGTTGGTTACCGATACTTTTGGGAAACACACTTTAGGATTCTTAACTTGCTGAACTAGCAAGACTTCCTTGGCACACCAGCAGTGTAATCCAGCTTGGACCAGAATAGAAAAATACTGTCTGGCTAATCTGGGGTGCGTTTCCACAAAGCCAACTATGGTCGTAAGTTAATTTGTTACAAACACAATTCAAATTACATCCAAAGTTGGCTAACGATACTTTTGGGAGATGCGACCCTGATTAGCGGGGATGTCGTGTTGGTTAACAGTTTATGAGTAGAGCTTTCA
Organism: Scardinius erythrophthalmus; assembly: GCF_964197995.2. NCBI lineage: Eukaryota > Metazoa > Chordata > Actinopteri > Cypriniformes > Leuciscidae > Scardinius > Scardinius erythrophthalmus. Next base: position 34,081,098 of record NC_138234.1, read on the forward strand.
AACGAGTTTTAATCTAGTTAATATTTATCACAATAATCTTGATCGCTCACCCTCAGTTAGCATCCTTGCTAATCTCTTTGACAGTCAAACGTGGTCAACTATTGATTCCGTAACTAGCATAAATTGGTGTTTCCAGGTTCAGTATTAATATAGTAGCATTCTAGTTACAGTGAGTATTGGGAGGCTTTGCTCAGATGACAGGATTCTTGCCATTTTAGACTAGCTAGTTAGCTAATAAGCTAATATGTGGCACTGGTACTGTCAGGCCAAATATTTTCCGTCTCTGCATTCGATGTCTGACCAAGATTCTGATGCAGCTGAAAAGTTGGCATGGCTCTTCATGTCTGAATTCATTATGGTAATTCTTAGTCAGGTTCCCAACTCTCATTAACCGTGAACTTCTGCAGTTAAAGCGACGCTCATCTGTACACAAAAGACTCTCTAAACAGCTCACTGCCATCAAATATGATCCACAGAGCTTCCAGTTTCAAAAATGTGTTCATTACTCCAGATGGTCTTGGAGATCAAAAATGTTGTTTCCTTTTGAATTTCTTTGTTTAATAATAATACAACGTCAGTATTGAGCCTATTTACTTTCTTAATACACATTCCAGGTGTTTTCGTGCAAAATTTATGAGAATATACCCCAAAAAAGGTTGCTTTTGCAATTTCTTTTTTTAAATAATATAATTTTATGACAGCAACAGATCTAAAAGCAGTGAATACACAAATGTTCCAATGTACACATTCTAAAATCTATATATATATATATATATTTTTTTTTTGAGAAATCACAGAGCTTTGTCAGTATTTCCTTTTCTTTCATCAATGGCTCTGTTGTTACACAGCATATGATGATTTTAATTAATTTAGCGTGAGGTTAAATGGGGATGTTTCTGTGAGATAAAACTTATCGCCACATATGAATATCCAATATGTGCATTTCTAACATTACTAATTAGGATTTTACATTAATGAATAGACTGTTATTGAGGATATAATCAAAAAAGTATCTCAGTAGGACCTCAAAGCTTACATGTTCATCCACTCGCTGTGCTGGTTTATTTTTTGACTTGTAACTGTTGAATAGATTTAATTGATGTTACGCCATTCTATAAACGGGCGAGAATCTCAGCAGCTGTAAATGGAGATGCCATGCAAGCCTTTGAGGCTTAATTGTTTGTTGATTAGATTAACATTAACTCCCAGGACCATCTGGGAGGCTTCGGTCGGACCGTCGAGGCTCTGAGAATTCTGGCTCTTTCTCCTCTGATGATTAGCGGTTTTGCTCCATGTTTTCCAAATGGAATCGTGTCTTCTGAAGCGGAAATTAGCTGGATACATCCTCGCTGTGGCATATCGAACTAATGCTTGCTGATTAGGGAGGAGATATACTCATCTTTTGCTGGCAAATGGTGGAAAGCAAGAGCTGGGACTGGGAAAGTAGAATCTAGTCAATTGACGATTAAACAGAAAATGTGTTATAACTTTACATTTACTGTAATAATGAAGATAGGTTACAATGGTTGACAAGTTGTCCAACAACTGACTTGTTTCTCAGCGAGGTCAACTAGTTTATCTATATTTTTCCTTTTCCTCAAGTTATTTGTGTTAAACTGCATCCAACAACTGTCTAGTTTATTAATGAGGTTGACTAGTTTATCTAGTTTTTTTTTTTTTTTCTAATCGTCTTCAACAACATAGTTTATTAGTGATATCGACTATTTCTTTGTGTTATTTTTTTTATTGATGTTATTTTTAAATGCATCTGACAATCAAATAGATTTTTGTCTTTTAAATTGCATTTATATTTTGTAAGTGAAGTCAACTAGTTTATCTACATTTGCATTTTTTTTCTGCACATATTGGACATGTTGTTGCTATAAAAACCAGCCTAGTGTTTAAGACTTGCGCAAGCAGATAGTTTAATTAAGGCGATTAATTAAATTGTATGTGTTTGTGTTTGAGATATCAAAAAAGATCATTAATTAGCCTGTTAAATTAAATAAACACTGGAGTATGTACGCAGCTGATTTTTCCTTAGTGATTGCTCATTATAGACTGTTAAACTGATTAACTATGATCATGAGTGTCCATTAATTAGAAAACTAATGAAGCTGAGGCACTGCTCATTAATTGTGTTTTTGTCATTATATCAGATTTCGCTACATGCAGCAGAGTGGAGACAAATCAATATGTATTTGAAATTATCTCTTAATTGAGAAAAAGACCAAATATAAAAAGTAACTGTTAAGTTACATTTTGAGGTTCAGAAGTCTAAAACAAAAAGCTTTTATTTTGCATTGTTTTATATGTATGTATATATATATATATATATATATATATATATATATATATATATATATAATATGTGAAGAGTTCAGATGCCAAAGCTCTAAGTGCCATCAGAAATGTTCTTCTAGAATGATCATTTTTATCAAGCTTGTATATTTAAGTTCAGTAATTTCACTTATTGGCTTATTTTCATTGGCATTTAAGTGAAATTACTGAACTTAAATATACGAGATTGATAAAAAAATAATCATTCTAGAAGAACATTTCTGATGGCACTTAGAGGCTTTTGCATCTGAACTCTTCATATATATATATATATATATATATATATATATATATATATATATATATATATATACATACATACAAATTTGAGTGAAAATTTTTATTGAAAAATGTCTCGCTTTGGCTTTAATGTCGGCAGAGCATCTTTTTCTTCAATAGAAACAAGTGAATTTAACCCTTTGACCTTTCCCGTCAACATTAATGTTGCAAATTTTACATTTGAGAAGTGACGGAAATTCTGCCGAATCATGAATATTTCCACCTAATATCTGTATATATGTTTATTATTACTTATTTTAAATCTGCAAAAAAAAAAACAAAAAAAAAAGACTCTGCATTTATATCCATGTTAAAACAATAAAAATAATATTGATAAACTCAATTTAGTTTTTCACTTAGTCTGACAGTCATTCAGAGCTGTTCATCCCTCCACCGCAGGGATTTTCAGCACTAGGCAAATGTGTCCAAATGAACCAGTGTTTGTTTTTACATTCCCAGCAGTTGATCCGAATCTTTCTAAGTAATAACACTCAACTACGGTTTCCTTGGAATTTATACACATACAAAACTTAGTATATAGCTGTGGTTTATTACCCTAGAATGCTGGATACCTGGTCAGGGTTACATGAAACCTTAAAGTGGGTAGAGTAACAACATAGGCCATAGATATGGCCAGTACATTGTACCCCCAAAAAACCTAGAATGTTATTACACAAAAGTGTTATGGCATGCAAGACTTTTTCCAGTACCTTGAACACAGGGACAAATACTCAGTGAGGGTATTTAGGCACTACATATGTATGTATATGATTTCACATGGCAGGGAATTGGAGCATAACATCTTATTCTAATAAATCTAAATGTTTGACTAAAAAAAAAAAAAAAAAAAAGGTTTCCCCATACCTCCCATTATGGACAAAAAAACAATAATAATCTAGACAGGTGGAGCTGGGGAGGTGGAGGGGTTCAGAGGAATTAGCTTATAGCAAACACTGAACCAGGCTATTTAAATGTTGAGCAAGCAATCTCATGTGCTGCAGGATCAGCAGAGGCCAATCAGCTTGTGCAATGTGGTAATGATGTGATTGCTTGCAGATTGCATTATATATAGGACCAATAGGGCTGTTCCAATAGGGTTGGTATTGCAAAATGAAGCATTCAGACTTGGACTGTCTTTCCCAATTGATAATTGTGTATATAGGCTTAAATCATTGTTAAATTGTTGAGGGCGACAATAGTCTAATCTGCCTGGGCTCAATGCCGTGTCCACATCCCAACCAAATATAAATAAAGCGGACATGAAGACTGCATTTGAGTTAATAACAGATGGGTTCTGTGAACAATATTAACAATGACCGTGTTTACAGTCCAAGATTGCTGTTAATTCGAATTCTGTTCCAATTGCAGACTCAAAACATATTGTTTATATGTAACTTAAACACTGCGATTCAATGAAAATCTTTGTTTAGATGTGCATCAGATGTATTCTGTGCAAAGAATGGAATGTAGTGTCAATGTTACTGTTTTTAGCCTCAAGACTTCATTGGATTAGAGTACGCAGCAAAGACTTCTGGGAAAGAGTTGTCCTACGCCGCATTGTGCCTGTACGTTTTTTTGAAGATTGTGAAGGTAGTTGGAGTTGGAGCTAATTCAGTATCAAAACTACTATAAATTGGATTAAGGTAATTCAGAGATTTTTCAAGGCTTTTCTTTCCAGCTGAGCTATTGGTTAAATTAGGATGTAAACTTAGAAATAAACCTGAATTGGTCGGTATAATAGCGTATTCTATATGATTTTTATTAATCTGCATTTCTATACTAATTATTTATTTATTTAACTGACTTTTTTTTATCCAAACTGGTATTTTAACTGTAATTGTTCACCATAACAGACGATTAAATTACTTTTGGATTTTTTTTTTTGGAAAAGCCTCTCAAAACACACTTTTATCCTCCATAGTTTACATAATACCGGCTGGAGGTCTGAAACTGCCTTACGACAGTTTTATAAACATGAAACTAATATTGAAAAGACAAAAAAATGGGCAGTTCGTTTGTATATTTCTTGTCTGCCAATGAAAATAATTGTGTGTAATTGTATGTTTCTTTATATTAACTTGTTCAACTCTTGCTTCAACTGAAGTGAATTATTATTCCGTTATGAAGCAGCATTTAGAAACAGTACGGTTATCTAAGGTCAAGGCAGTTTTTAAATCCAAAAGACTCTCAGCGGTGCGAATGTTTCCAGGATTGCCTCAGCTCTGAGGTAAACAACCCTCGACTTTTACTTTCACAGCAGGACGCACAAACCACAAAAAAGGCTTTAGTACGTGAATCCATTTCATTCTTTTTCATCAGTCAGTTCTTCACTCCCTCTCGGAGTCCTGCCTATATAATCCCCCAAAATATTTGCCCTAATATCTCAGATGTGAATCCAAACGTTATATGGTATAAACTAATTTACAGTCAGTTTATTTGTAGTCATTTCAGTTGTTTATGCACAGGCAATGGGGATGTAATGCCGATGAGCTTTGTTTAAGCCTGAGTCAAGAGGAAAGATGAAATCTGGCATATGATGTATGGTTACAGAGCATGTTAAAAAGTATCCGTCCGCACTTTTTTCCAAGGAACTTTGTGCTTCTTTATTTGTTTAATCTTGTGAACAGGGCTGTTGCTAAGAATACAGGGCTCTTTGGCCACAGAGGCTCTTGGGTATTTTTACCATATTTTAAGTGAAGTGTATAAACAAGTATTTGACATTTTGCGTGAAAATGTCTATTGGGAAAAGACTCCATTTTGAATCTTGTTCAAGTTGTTTTTCAATATAAGTCTAGGCCTGTTCAAACCAAGGATGATACCTATTGAAATAAAGATAAAGATTAGGTTTTAAAAATCGGTCTAAATTTTAAACAATAGCAGAGTTCACAGCACAACTATAATGATAACGGCACAGAGGAAAAATATCGTTGGAACCACTTTTTTTTTTTTTTTTTTCAGCAAATGAACGATAAATTGACAGCAAATCAGTATCCATCCTGCTTTAAAGAGCTTGAGCATTTAAAGTGGCAGATGACAAAACTGGAATAAACAATTAACAATTAAATAAGAATAATTAAAAACAATTCTCTGTATTCTCATTTCTATTCCTTTTATTTTTGTCTTAAGGCATGGTCACATTAGCAACATTTTGGCTAAATTTCACAGACAAAGAGAAGTCACAAACCAATCAGCTTTCTTTAGTCAACGTGGCGATTCCACTAGAATATTTTACTCTCATGCAAAGTTCCTGATCATGTAAATTCCTGTTGAAATTACTAAATTTTGAAGAAATTTGGTTAAAGAAATCGTACTGATAAATCTCCAACTTAAGTTACATTGAAGCATCTGTCAATTCATCAATGTAAACTTTATATTTAATCTGAATACTTTATACGTAATCTTTTCACATATATTACCAAAAGTCATAAGAAATTACCAAAATTTTAACTTCTAATACTCAATTTTACACATGTAAAGGTTTTATTTGTTAATTTTGCAATACATTCTATATTATTATTGCCTGAATGTGAATGTCTATTGAAGTAATACAGTTTTTTAAAGAACCCATGGACTACTAACAAAACTTTCTCCATCTAATCTGTAATGATCTTAAAAATGCCAATCAGACTGGAGCTTCCAGCGCACGCTGCGCTTTCCAGTTTTGTGTGCATAGGCATATTTTAGTTGATCAATTTGTGGCATTATTATGACAAAAACAAAACACATTATATAACAGTTTATTTCCGTTCCCTAATTTAATTAGCCATGCTTTGTTCCAAGATTGCTGATATTTCCAGAACACAGTAATATGCAAGTTGCGTCTTTTGTCTTTATAGATTCTTTGAGGAATGGGTGCGTTATCATTTTGACTGTAAACACCCTCCAAGCGTGCATTATAAACAGGAGTGATCACATATCCGCCAACCTACTGTGACTTTGGAGAAAGTCTGGAAGACATCAGCGTTTGCACGGCCCATGAAAGACATCTGAAAACCCCTTTGTTTATGGGAAACAAAATCTGGCTTGGTTTTAACATCACCATATCAGTTTACCTCCCCTGCCTCTTGAGTTCAGATTTCTCAAGTAAACCTGACACACACACACACACACACACACACACAGAGACACACCATTAGTATTCCATCTGACTCACACTTTGCACTTACCTGTTTATATGGAGTTTCTGGTGTGTATCTACATAAACAGCTGCCATGGATTTCACTGGCGTCCATGCATACACACTGTTCCTGGATAATGTTGCTGTGGCATCGTAAAATAAGACAGACTTTGACAAAACAAAGGCACTTTGGACGGTACAGGCTTGATCTCAGAAACTAGTGAAACAGTAAAATGTCTATAACAAAAAAAGATGCCATATTTTTAGTGACGCCCGCACGTTTGAGCTTTGTTAACAGGGTTTGTCCTCGCGTGGCAAGTACGGTTGAGCTTGTTTGTGTGAATAAAAGTAAATAATTAGACGTGAAATATTGACTATTTTTATTGGGTCTTTAAACGCAAAGCTTCCGTGAAGAAAGCAGTTGCAAGCGGGAAGTTCAAACTAGAAGGACATTTAAGGGATACGGTACAGTCACATACAGTCAAACCAAAATTTATTCAGACACCTTCAACATTTCTCACATTATCACAGTTTAGGTTATTCGCTATGGTTTAGAAAATGGTAATACAATATGACAAGAACTCAAGTGTTATCAAATCTATTGATATTTCACTGGTTTTGTCCATCCTTCTGTTAGACTGTCTCACAGATGAATTATGTAGAATATCTGTCAGCTGTTAAATTTAACTACACAGTTAGATAATACCAATTTAGGTCAACCAATTACCAATCAATGCTTCATTTTGTTCAGTCTGTGGTGTAAAATGGTCGTATTAGCAACTAAAGAAAAAAACACTTAAGCAAAAAAATGGTCAGGTCAAAGTGTCTGAATAGTTTTTGGTCCCAAATCTTTATACATTTTACTGGTAGTCATTGTATGAAGATTTTTGGGGTATAATATGTCACAGTTTACTTTATTTTGCTATCCTCACGTACATAAATGAACTATAGAGTCCTGCACCCACTAATAATGGTGTCTGAATAGTTTTTGGTTTGAGATTTGAGTAGTTTGACTGTATATATACTATACTGCATATATATAGGGTATATCTCGAGACTTTTAACGGTAAACTGTGGTTTCCTGATATTTTATCATATTTGTGTAGCTTCTTTAAATTGTGATTGCCATTTTTGGCCCAAGACTAATGTTTGAGCAAAGAAAACAAACAAAATATCATGCTGGCTTAAACATTTCTGAGGAGAACCTAAAACAAAATCAGGAGAAGTATAAACTGTCAGAGATGGGCTAAAGAGAAAACTCCCTAGACAGTTTAACATATTTACCCCCATCAAACACCGTCTGTTCAGCTTCATCTGGCCTGTTCTCTCAAGCTGAAAATTGAGACTTTGTGACGCTGCACATTGTCCTCTAGAACCGAATGGACAGGGGTAACGTCATTTCAAAATAAACAGTATTTCGGGAAGGTTTACGTGGCCTGCTGGCAAAATGCAGGAAGAGCGTTATTTCAGCGTCACATTTTTAAACAGATTCCACAATAGTGTGAATATTGTGAATAAATCAAGTCTCTTAGTACTACATGACTTGGAGAAATCAACCAGGTGTCTAAAGATTCAGGAGTTCTACAGCAGGAAAACGGGAAAAAAAGCAGAACCGACCTCAATCCTTTTCTTTATTCCTTTCATAGACATTTCAGTGTTCTACTGACCAAAATACATACAGGAGTCTTTGGAATCTTGACTTTCCTTCTTGCATAGAACAAAGAGAATTTGAAGAAAATTTGAAGAAAGCTTGTGCTGCTCTTCTACATACATTTGAAAACGTTGTGCGTACAACTCTTCCATTATATTCACACAAAGCTATTGTATGACTTTAGAAGAATATATTTTTGTATGGCAATCTCTTTCTGTATTCCACAGAAGAAAGCAAGCCATATAGGTTTGAAACGACATGAAGCGTTGAAGTAAATGATGACAGAATTCTCATTCTCGGAGTGACCTAACTCTTTAAAGAGGATAAGCCGACACTAGATCAAGCACAAGAGATGT
>NC_138234.1:34092340-34139840 GCF_964197995.2 Scardinius erythrophthalmus
AAAGATCCAAAAAGGTTATTTAAAGGCATTGTAAAACGAATCCAAAATTACATCTGTTCATCGTATAAAGCATCAGTTCTTGTGTTAAAACATACAATTCATATGGATTTGTTTTACAATGCTTTTTTGGATCTTTTAAGTTTTGGGTACATGGACTTCTAATTGAAAGACAGAAACCTCTTAGGTTTCATAAAAAAATATCTTAATTTGTTTCAGCAAGATTAATCAAAGTCATATGGTTTTGGAATAACATGACTTCCTATGGTGTGTGGCCAACTAAATTCAAATCCCAACTTATTTTGCAGAACCCTAGTTGGAACAATGACATTGTGAAGCTGCGACACAAAATTTCTGACACGGTTCGTACTACATTAGAGGCTAAGATTTATCATGAAGGCAATTGATCACCCATCACTAAGCGATCCAAGAATGATGATTTTGCATTAGAACATAAATGTTTTACAACCCCTGAAATTTGTCTCAGATGGAAACTTTGTGGCCAAAACCGTACAGTGTGCACTCTGCTTAAGTGTTCAAGACGATGTGTGCTTAGGGGCCATATACAGGTAGCAGCCACTTCCCTTGCTCTAGAGTCTCACTAATATTAGTAAAATGGCCCACAAAGGGCTCACTTCCTGTGTGCTTGTTGTGAAACTGATTAGAAAGGGATTTGAGGTAGAGGATGGTTGTTATCACACACTTGATTTATCACTCTCCGCTGCCAAAGGCTGGCCAAATCTATAAACTCCAGGTGTTTCTGTTGAAACTCTTTAGTACAGAAACATTCAGTCTCTTTTCCATTAGAGAGATTGTTTTATTTCATGCTTTAAAAAACATGCATTCAAAAATCTAAACTGCTTTGTCACCATGTATGTTACTTTAAATTATCCTCTACAAAAGTGCTTTTCATTGGGTGACTTGTTGACATTGCTCTGCTTTATTTTTCTAGTTATTTAGAGGTTTCAAAGGACAACATATCAGTCTGTTAACCATGGCTTCTATGACTGTCTCATAAAAATGTTATTGATAATAAAGATGGTTATGTGTTTTGCAAATCTCATCGGACCCAGTAGTAATGCTGTCACTTTGTATTTAGTGGTGGCATTTATAGAATGCTATCCAAGTACATCGTTCAACCATAAACACACACCTTCATTGTTCTATCTTCCCTATACACACGTTGTTCTACCCTATATACACTCTCAGGCTACGTCTACATTAATCCAGATTATGTTTTTGTTTCAAAATGCGTTTAAGCGTTTTCCAAACGTTTCACATTCACACTGAAATGTCAGAAAACGCCAAATTAACCTTATTGTGTAGCTGAAAAACCTTGTAAAAGCTCACTGAGATGATGCAGATGGAACGGACATAATAAAGTTATCATGCTAATCTTCTAGCAGGATCATTTTATTCAGCAAAATATCTCACCATTCACCGATGCGTCCAGGTCGCACTCAATCACCATTATATGATCGGTCTAAAACACAACTGGTCTCATATTTTTCTCATATTTAAATCTATGCAGGACTGTGATAGGAAGAGTGTACTAAGTAACATATAGGGCCCTATTTTAACGATCTGAAACGCAAGTGTCAAGCGCAAAGCGCAAGTAACTTTGTGGGCGGATCTTGGGCGCTGTTGCTATTTTCCCGGCGGGATAAATGACTCTTGTGCCAGGCGCAAATCTAAAATGTGTTGGTCTGAAGTAGCTTCATTATTCACAGGTGTGGTTTGGGCGTAACGTGAAATAAACCAATCAGAGCGTCATCTCACATTCCCTTTAAGAGCAGACGCGCTTTTTCCATAGTGGATTGCTATTGTAACGGCGGATTTGCCAGGCGCGCGCCAGGAGCGCTTCACGGCCGAGGAGAGCAACGTTCTCGTGCACACGCTACATTGATTATGGCCAAGCATGCGCCCTTAAAATAGCATATGAATAACATGCGCAACGCGCCACTGACTTTAAACTATTTTTTCCTGGTTAGTGGCACAATTGTTTTCTAAACCTGCAAAATAGCATGAAGGAACGTTTGCGCTGGACCACGCCTCCTCTTTGCGCTGAACCGCCCTGGGGAGCGCAAGTGTATTTCCTAACTTACCGACATGCGTCTGTGGAGGGAAAAGTCCGCTTTGCGCGGGTGCAAAATAGGAATGATACATGCGTCGGTGTACAAAGTCAATTGCGCTGGGTGCAAGATAGGGCCCATAGTAACAGAATGAAAGTGAATAGCACATAACAGGCACAATACCTGTATAAACATAGATTTCTATCGGCACAATATGCGTCACATGACTAAAAATACATCATTGTTTTCAAATACCTCAGTTTTCACAGTCTACAACGCGAAAATGGCTTTTCCAAATTAATCCACTTGGGAGTGCGTTTTTTTTAAAAGTTCCGTCTTTGTTGACAAAAACGGTGTCTCAGTGTTGACGGAAGGCCAAAACGGAGAGAAAAAAATGTGTTTTCAAACAAAAAAGTATTAGTGTGGAGAAGTCCTCAAGCAAGCTTTTTAAAAGTTTAAACTAAAGTCTTACACACTCACAAAGCATGCAACAAATCCGGGCTTGTGTTTCATTATTAAATTTATATGTTTTGAGGAATGGTGTCCAATGTTTTCATTTTTCACAGGCTCAACCCAAGGAAACATTCATTTATCCATCTGAGTCACATCCTGAGCAATTGAGAGTTGTTGGGAAAAAAACAGCTGGATTTAGTGAGAATTTGTGACAAAATATGTGCACAATGGAATGATATTTCCATAGCATGCCAACCTCAACTTTAAAAAGGCTCCAACCTCAACTGGTATTTAACATGACATGCACACATGCCAGTTATATCTGAAATGAGTCAAAAATGGCTCATTTTCTAAGATAACAGGATCCTGGTCCACCACAAGCCACAGAAAAGCCAAAACACATGGAGACATCTGAGTCCCCACAAGTTAAATGCAATTTGTTAAAGAATTTTGGAAAAAGCCCACTATTGTTTCAAAACTTGCCATAATAAAGCCAATTATCATGTTGATTTATTTTGTCAATTTTATAACTGACTTATAACTGACAGATGAATGTGTCAACTAGGTGTCACTCTAATGTGTGCAGCTTCTGAATTGCCAAAATATGATTTGGAAAATAGGCAGAAATTATAGTCATATCATTTTTATTAAACACAACATACATGTTTCCCATGCTAGCTTAAATGTGCTCTCTCACTATTGGGGTACCACAGGGATCAGTCCTTGGACCCCTAGACTTCTCTATTTACACCATTAAGTCACTCAGAACAGTCATACAATCATACTGCTTCTTTTACAACTACTGTGCAGAGGATACTCAACCATACATCTTCATTTCCCCTGTCTGCCACACGTCCACAATCGTATGAGGGATCTTTGTATAACTCTTGGACACATTTGAACTGGATATGTCATTACCACAAGTTCCTGAGCTCCCACTCCCACCATCCAATACCTCCTCTTTCCATATTGTTTCAGTCAAAAGGTCAATGTCTCAAAGTGAGTTAAAACGCTTGATGTCATTTCTCTTTTGCGGACCACATTATGAAAACTTCCAGGTACTTATGCTTCATGCCACATCACATGAAGAAAATGACACCTTTCCTCCACAACTCCTCAGTCAGGTCTAGTAATTTAATGGCTAGACTACTGAGACTTCCTCCTTGCCATACTACCACATTTACTATGTCCCTTTTGATCGCAGGTAATGAATGAAAACCCGATCTCACTCATAAAAACAAAATTTACTGAGGTGTATTCAAATATATGAGACACATTCTCCGACTAATAAAACCAGTGATATTTGCAATATATCGTAATGTGTTTTAAAAAAAAAAAAGGTACAGCCACATTCAGTAACTACTAGGAACCAAAAGTCTCTAGGGCATGTAGTGTATGAACAATGTTTTTCTACCAGTAAGTTGTACCTTTTAGCAGTTTTAAATGTGATTCAACACCTTTTCACTGAAGTTTTGAATCAGTCTCCCAGGGGAGACTATTTTACAATTTTTCCCCCCCTTCGTTTTATGGGATATCCTGTTTTTTAACCAAGCCACCAATGATTTAGGTGACACGCTTGAAGTAAAAGTTCCCCGGGCCAGAAATCAGCTCAGGTTTTTATTGTGTTAGCACTTATAAAGTAATAATATAAAGAAATAAATGAAGTTGAGAGTTAAACATTTGCTGGACCTGTTGATACCCTTTAGGCATTTTGAACTGCGCATTTTTCATGCATGGCTTCACAGCTGGTCAAAAGTCACATTTCCTTGCCAATGGCCTCATCCAGAGCAATTTGCAAAATGAATAAGGATTGCTGTGGAAGAAAGAGGCGAGAAGGGTGAGAATTTATTGTAGGCAAGGTGACCTGGTTCCAAAATGTTCCTGGAGTGGTTTTTAAGTGGCGCACGTCATACAAATATACAATTTCAAACCGAGCGCGACATAAGTTTACAACATGACCAGTACTTAAAGGAGAACTCCGGTCAATTTTAACATTGAGCTCATTTTTTAGTACATTTGGAGTGCTGTCAATACAGAGAACAACGACAAAAATCGGTGTTGCCTACACCGAGTTATTCTATTTTTAAAATTTGCACCCTGTTGACTTCAATAGGGCAAGTACTAAACCTGCTTTTAGCCTCTTAACATCCTTGATGTGCCATTACAAGTGCACAGGTCATGTGAGTGATTCCTTCAGAGTGAACACGAGTGGATCTGACTGCAGTAGATGTGAAAGATATGTATAAAAATGATGTTATTTCAGCAAGCGCACATACCTGTATTTACATCCTGTTTTCGGTCGAAGTCCACAGTAGTCGATTGCCGAGTTCACACGCATAGGTTTAGTTACCTATGATCACGCGCGTGAACTCGGCAATCGACTACTTTGGACTTCGACCGAAAACAGGATGTAAACAAAGGTATTTGCGCTGGCTTAAATAACATCATTTTTATACATTTCTTTCACATCTACTGCAGTCAGATCCACTCGTGTTCACTCTGAAGGAATCACTCACATTAGCTGTGCACTTGTAATGACACATCAAGGATGCTAAGAGGCTAAAAGCAGGTTTAGTACTTGCCCTATTGAAGTCAACAGGGTGCAAATTTTAAAAATAGAATGACTCGGTGTAGGCAACACCGATTTTTGTCGTTGTTCTCTGTATTAACAGCACTCCAAATGTACAAAAAAATGAGCTCAATGTTAAAATTGACCGGAGTTCTCCTTTAAGTAGTTGTAACTAGCTTCCACTGATGGTACAATGTAAAATTTTTTTTTCATGATTTGTTATCGCAGCTTTTAATCTTTTGTCAAATCAACTTAGATAATTAATGTGGTTCAGATAACATCATATTTTGAGTTTCTATTTATTAAACCAATCTCTTTGTTGAATTAACTCAATTTTTTAATTTCAATGAACTCAAAATTTTAAGGTAACCAGGTAGCTTACTTTTTTAAAGTTGCAGTGCACTCCAAAAACAAGTGAACGGCTTTGTTGTCTACTGTCTTTTATACGTCCTTAATAAAACAGAACCTTATTAGTGACTGGTATGGAAGTCTTTACATATGCAGCATCTTTGTGCGCTAAACAAAAAACAAAATTCTCTTATTTTGTCCACCATCTTGGATGCGTTTTCTTTTTTTTTTTTTTTACTGACTTTGTTGCAATCCATGATGGGAAGGATTTAGTTTTTCACAAACAATAAAGGCAATAGAATCTGGAATTGAACAAATTGTGAAGGAGAAAGACTAAAATAGGATATTCTTGTAAAACATACTCCAATAATCTTTGTTTCATTTACAACTTTGAATTATTTGTTTTATCTTTTTACAGTGCACAATGCCTTAAAATGCTTCCTACGTAGGCAACTCCCTAGGATAACAGCTTTATATTTTTTTTAACATTCAGGGTGAATGAAAAAAATAACACGGGGTCTATCAAATTTCAGCATTGCATCGTGCCGAGTATGTTGTACATGTTTTATAAGATTTATGTAAGCTTCTTTAACAAATTGGACATGCAGTAGAGTAATTTGTAGTAGGAACACAAGAGCAGCTGGAAGAATTAAATAGGTTCTCTGGCTTGTCTCCAAGCCATTTTTACTGCCTGTTTTTCATTCGTAGTGTGCTTTGTCTAATGTTTAATGACGCTTTGGATTTTTACTGATCTCTCATTTTCCTCTACAGTCTAACGAGGGTGAGAGAGAGGGAAATGGGGGTGATAAAAGTGGTTTGCTGTCAAATTACATGTGCGGTTTAGAAGCGAGATGTGTTTATCTGTGTGACTATATACACAGCATTTTGAAAGGAAAGAAGAAAGCAATGGCTTTGCTTGAAAAGAGAGGTTAGACAAATGTTTACCATGGTGTTGTGGAAGCTTATTTTAGCTTTATATAATTTTAGAGTAGTTAAATTTAGAAAAATTTCAATTTTCCCAATTTCCCAAATTTAAAGAAATTATTTAGTTATTTATTTTCATTCATTCATTCATTCATTCATTCATTCATTCATTCATTCATTCATTCATTCATTCATTCATTCATTCATTCATTCATTTACTTAGTACTTACTTAGCCCCTAGTAGTTAAAAAAATAAAATAATAATAATACAAGGATGAATAAGATGAATGATTGCTTGGGTAGAAGTTCTCAGATAACCATTATTTTGAATTTATTTTGGATTTTATGTCACTCTTTTCAAATTTACTGAGTGTTGGGGCAAGTTTCATGCTGCTATGAATATATTTAAGAGCACGTCAAGCACCTCAAACAAGCTCCATTGAGTCTATTTTGGAAAATAATATGAAAGGAAACAGCCGACCATGACAAATCAGGTGTTTTAAATTGTACATCAGCCGATGGTGTTTTTGTTCTGTGATTTCCTCCTAAAGTCAGACGATATAATGAACATGAGAAATTTATGTGGCGAGATGAAAATGGAAAGAATTTGCCCACTTTCACAAAAATGAGCACTGAACAAATAATGTAATGCCTTGGTGCGGTATTAGTTGCAAGATGGATTTATTGTCATCACAGGCCATATTGTGTTTTCATGTAATCCATCTAAATGTAAAAAGGCCATTATCCGAACTCCTCTAATGTCCAGAGTGGAAAAAAGATTAAATAATGTTTAAAAGAAACAGCCATTAAAACACAATCTCATGGCAATTCGTATATATTTTACATTTAGTTGAATTGGTGGCTAATTCTTTTTTTTTTCGATTTTTTTTTCTTCTAAAAATCGCATATTTCCGTACAAATCACATTGTATGAATTCATAGGAAGTCGCCACCTCATAAAAATAAAAAAATCAAAAATAAAAATCCATTAGAACAGAGGCGTATTTCCCAAAAGCATCGTTGGCGAACTATGGTGGCAAGTTCCGTTGAACTCTGTTGGTATCGACGGGACATGCGACCATGGTTGTTTTTGGGAAACGCACCCCAGGTTGGCTCTTTGCAAAGGCCAATTAATGGAGACTAAACCAGGGCAGAAGCATTACCTAGTTAGTTTATACAAACTAGTCAATTCCCCCACTTCACCACTACCAAACCCAACGCTATCTCACAACCAATTAGTAAGATTTCGGATGAGTGAGTAAAAGGTGGCTAATTCATACGACCTAACTCGAATTGTCTTAACCCCTAAGTGAGTTAGAGGCGGGGTCAGGGGTAGGTCATGAATTGGGAAACCCTTAAAACGTACGATTTAGCAAAAATCTTACAAATTCATACGAGTGAGGTCGTATGCATTCGTACGAATTAGCTACCTCGTAAAATTCATACGAATTGCCGTGAGATCAGGTTGACCAAACCTGAGTCTGACTACTTTGGGTAACACCAATTTGAGGTTCTTTTCAGATCTAGTCCTGTAGGTAATAACGGTACATCAAACTGGAAACAATTTTTATTTTCGTAGGCTGTGAACACAGTCATGGGGTTGTTTCAAGGTCTGACTGTCAGAAAGTGTCTTGCTCCTCTTGTATCTGGTAATGGCAATTCTGAAGAGCCCTTCTGTTAAGAACGGCTTTACAAATGGTGGGTTTTGATGTTGCCATCCTGCTTAGGGCTTTTTAGAAACCCGTTTGGATTGAATTGCAAATTAGGATTTTATTCAAGAGCACCTGGTTTTGTTTTTCATTTGTTGAAGAAGTACTGTCACTCATTTGAGTGCCTCGTCACTTATGTAATGGTAAATGATCCCATTTTTTACGATTACAGTGGGTTTGGGATAAAATTTCATTGTATTTTTTTTATTAAATATCAGGTTATACATAGATTAAATTTTGTATTCCATTATTATTGTTACACTTAACTATACTATTATAACTAAACTAAAAGTGTTGGCTGTTTATTAGTATTTATAAAGCACATATAATGCCTTATTCTACACGGCCATATTGTATATGCCTTAATCCTTCCCAATACCTAAACATAACAACTACCTTAACTATTAACAAGCAGTAATTAGGAGATTATTGAGGCAAAAGTCGTAGTTAACTCGTTCTCTGCCAGAGTAAAAAAAAAAAAAAAGTCTGATTGAATGAATATCTGAACATGCAATCTATCAAAAGAAAGAACAGAGCCTTTGCTTTTAAACAAACAAACAAAATGTTTTTTTGAACCCCTCCACCTCCCCAGCTCCACCTGCCTAGATCTGCTACAGGATTTATGTATGTAATAAATATTAATATATGCATTTTGATTAATACATTTTTGCCATTTTATGTATTTTAAAAGATTGCCATTTTGAATCCATTGACTTCCCTAGAAGAAACGCACATTGAAATAAAATATGTGGAGGATAAGTGGCCATACATTGCTGTTCAATTGCGAGGAGTGACCCTCCTGTCTACCCTCCACGGCAATATGCGAGAGTGGACATTAATGAGCTGTGCGCTGGCACAGGAAGTTCCGGAACAATGACTTTAACAATTAAGAGAGATCAACTCTGATGCCCCACTGATCACACAGGAAAGGGCTGACTTTGATGGAACAATTTTTACCACGCAGCAGCCTTCATTCCCGCACACACTTAATCCATCTGTGTGTGTACTATGTAATCTCACACAGCCAATTATCTCAGCAGGCTTTGAATGTTTGCTTATGAGCTCCAGTAACTCTGCTCTGTATTGCCAAAGAGCTCTGTGCTTTCATTTGAACCCCTGAGCCACCATGATTTACCCACTTTACAATGTAAAGAAAAGAACGTTTCTCATTATGATGGCTTGACAAAGCCAACACACTGCTATTTATTTTGGTTTAGGGTTTTTTTCAGAATCCTTAACCCTTGACCAAAACTTCTGACTCTTCCTTGAGATTTCAAACTACTACCAAACTTAACCCAGTACTTCAGGCTTTTCTGACTTGACGGGCTTTATTTTTCTTTCTAATTGACCGGTCTTACGGTTTTCCTGAAGGAACACACAAAAATCCCCCAAATCTCCTAGACTTCCATTAAATATGTGTGCAACTCATCCTGGAGTTTTCAAGCTACATCTAGCAAACTTGGCACAGTTCTTCCTTACAAAAGCCCATTTACATCTCAAAGTAAAAAATAATTAAATACAAATGAAAAAGGTAATGGCAACTTTATAGCTCACAACTGTAGATTTTTAAACCTGGCAGTTGTGCCATTATTTCACATAATTTACATCTAGATTAAAATATCTCACAATGTGACTTTATTTCTCATAATTGACTATACATACCGATTGTGACTTTTAAATCTCACAACTGCGACTTGTTTACCAATGTGACTTAATTGAGAATAAATCTCACATTTGGAACTTTCAAATTGCAAATTTCTCAGAATTGCTTCTTTGTATCGACCAATTATGACTTTGTCTTACAATTGTGACTTGTGAAATTTTGTGACTTGGGTTTCTCCCAACTGTGACTTTACAGTATATCTTGCACTGTGACTAAATTTCAGAATTGTGACTTTGTTTCTCATAACTGTATTTGCTTCTACCAACTGTGACTTTATATTGCATGATTGCGACTTTCTCACATTATGACTTTATTTCTTGTTTTATTATTATTTATATTATTAGTTGTAGTAGTAGTGGTAGTATGTTTTAAGTGGTTAGACTTTTTTCAAATAATTTTCTTCTAATCAAAAGTCCTAAAACATTCCCGCAGCAGCATAATATTGTTTTGATAATCCTGTTTTACAGTGCTAAATATTGGTTAAGTTCACATGAAACTACATTCTACTTATTAAAACTTTCTTTTTATACTTTACTGTTACAGCCAGTTATAATAGTCGGATCTCAAAAGTCCTCATTTTGACAGACGAGATCTGCTATTTGTCTCTTCAGTGTCAGCGTGTCATAATAGCAATTACAAAGTAACACTATATTATGAGTAAATGCTTGGGAAGTTTTCCGATGTAATGTGGTTTTCTCTGTTTCTAGAACATGACTGTCAAAAAGCTTTAATTTATTTGTCTCTCTTTTGGTGGGAAACTCTAATGAAGAACACAGACCATGAAGTATGATGATGAAAATTCTAGCAAATTCCATAAGGAAGTTCGAGGTGAGATTCAACCTGAGATTCAAACAGAGATTGACCAGTTTATACCACCAGCATAGATATCCACCGAAGCAAACCTGTAATTATTATGAAACGTAATAGGCATGGTGGATACATGGAGTAATGCATCCTAAAACCCATTACCTTAAAACTACCAAGAGATCTGTCAAATATCTACAAAAAAATATGATTGATCTATTTTCATTTCAGGTAACGTCCAGTGTCGGGAAACTACGAATGTCAAATCAGCAGACATATACTGTAGCGCAAACCGACTTCCCTCCAGCCCTCACCATTGCTTTGCTGTTGGAACCGCAGACCCCCCTCCCTATCGGCAGCATTCGTTAAGCCAAATAACACACAGCAGATGCCCACGAACCCCAGCGCTGTAATGTAGTGAAAGGAGGAAACTGGGGGTAGTATTTTGGGTTCTCAACCGTGCCAGTTTTCTTTATTTTTCTGCAGCCTCTCCAGAGCTGTAGTGGCCTGCGATGGAGAGTCCCAGGGGCGCAGCAGTGTAATGGTAATACGGACCATCTGACAGCTGTCAAAACAGCCCTGTTAGTCAAGCAATGAGGCCTGTCAACTTGCTGAAAAACCAGTCTGCAGCCTCTCAATTTTTCTCTCTCTTTCCCCGACTTACTCACTTTACCCTAACTCCCACAAAACAGAGTCGGTTTCCTTCTTGGGTTGACCTTTCACACTCCGGCCGGGTCCATACAACAACATGTTCTGGTAAAACGCACGTCTCGCAGCCCAAAGGCCTCAAAGCGGGAAGTGTTCATAGGAGCACTGTAAGAAGCCATTTTTCAATCAGTATAAAGTATTCAAAATTTCTAGACGAATTCTCAAGAATTGAACATTTTCTAAATTCAGAGAATACGTATACACCGTTCAGAAGTGTGGGGTCAGTAAATGAATAGTTTCTTGGCAATAAAGACATTTATAATGTTACAAAATATTTATATTTCAAATAAATTATGTTCTTTTGAATGTTCTATTATCAAAGAATCCTGAAAAAAGATCAGTTTCTACAAAATGTATTAATCAGCACAACTGTTTTCAAATATTATACTAAGAAATGTTTGAGCATGTTAGAATGAGCAGCTCATCATATTAGAATGATTTCTGAAGGATCATGTGACACTGAAGACTTGAGTAATGATGCGGAAAATTCAGCTTTGATCACAGAAATAAATTACTTTTTAAATTGTAATAATATTTCACAAAATTAAAACAATTTCAGTTTTTGATCGCATAAATGCAGTCTTGACATAAAAAATAAAATACTTCTTTCAAAAACAAATCTCCAAATGTTTGAAAGGTAGTTTATATTTTCTATTGAATACATGTATTTTATTTTTCATAACCCATTAGCAATTATTATTTATTATTTTATATTTATATATTTATTGTATATGTTATGCTTTATTCCAAGATATGCTCTCAACAAATATCTTAACAAAATTATCTTATGCAAAACTCTTATGAAAATGATCATTCTTATTATTCAATGTTATTATTAAAATTCAAAGGTGAAAACTCTGAATTTTGAAACCTTTTTGTTTTCCATGACGAATAATCAAAAGTAAAGCTAGGTAATACAAGTATGCCAATATAGACTACAATACATTGTGTAAAGAGTTCTGGGATGCTGGATATGTGAAATACAGTACTCCAGTAAATATCTCCAGGAAATAGCAGCGTCAATGTAAGCGTGTTCTGTCTTTTCTCATGTAAAATTAAAAACATTCCTGTAATGTTTCATTACATCCTTCCCTTCCTGATCATTAAACTTTTGGCTTGCACTGTCGACACCAGAAGGATATGCAATTGTTTCCATTGAAGAGCACTTGGTTGCAATAGATCACAGGTGGACACTGAAGTAAATGCTACATTGTTACACATACACCTGGGTTTAATATAAAAATGTATTACATTTCACTATATAATTTTTTTTTTTTTTTTTTTTTTTTTTTTTTTTTACAATCATTTGGTTTGCATTCCTTTTTATTAGATTTTGTTGGGTTTAATTGATAGGAGAGTAGAGAAATGACAGGAAATGATGTGGAATGTAATATGTCTGTCCACATTGAAATGAATTACACAATCAGAACCAATCAAAGCATTTTTATGTTGAATTTACAGTCTTGAGGATTGGGACCAATGGGGTCTCACTGTGGCTATGCAGAATAACGCCACATGTAACAGAGGCAAGCTAGTAAGAGCTGTGCAAGTAAACCTCACTCCACTCGCCTCAAGAGGCGCACTTGTGGAGGCTGAAACTGGAGGCTGTGGTCTTTAGCGTTCTCCACCTCTCATGCCAGAGACGCTGGTGCGAGTAGCACCGAAGGGGTTACATTGGTGCTGTGACCCGGGTGGGAGTGAGGTTTAGGGTGTGAGTGTAACTGAGGCCAACTAGTAAGAGCTGTGCGAGTAGAACCGAAGGGGTTACATTGGTGCCGTGACCCGGATGGGAGTGAGATTTAGGGGGGGTGAGTGTAACTGAGGCCAGCTAGCAAGAGCTGTGCGAGTAAACCAGGGGTTACATTGGTGCCGTGACCCGGATGGGAGTGAGATTTAGTTGGGTGAGTGTAACGGAGTCCAGCTAGCAAGAGCTATGCGAGTAAACCAGGGGTTACAATGGTGCCGTGACCCGGATGCGAATGAGGTTTTAGGGGGGTGAGTGTAACGGAGTCCAGCTAGCAAGAGCTATGCGAGTAAACCAGGGGCTACAATGGTGCCGTGACCCGGATGGGAATGAGGTTTTAGGGGGGTGAGTGTAACGGAGTCCAGCTAGCAAGAGCTATGCGAGTAAACCAGGGGTTACAATAGTGCCGTGACCCGGATGGGAATGAGGTTTTAGGGGGGTGAGTGTAATGGAGTCCAGCTAGCAAGAGTATCAGTTTCAAATACAACTGCTGATGGAGTGAAGGCGAATTACAAGTCATATAATGCTATCATGTTTTCTTTCCTTTTGCTGTTGGAGCGAATGGGAACGCAAATATTATATTTGCTGTAGTTTCAGTTCACCGCTATAGAAGTTTAGAACTATGATGACTTTTTCTTCTTAAAACCATGGAAATGTGAAAAAGGTTCAATTTAGGGTAAGTTAGAGCAAAAACACCTTTACATGGAAGCTGTGTCATTGTTACTTAGAACATGGTGTACATTGTTTTTATACTGGCAGTTCATAAATCACACGAATTCGGTTGGTGAAAACTCCATTTTGACATCTTTGCTTTGCGATTGAGTGTTAAAAATCAGAGCTTTTCAGCCTGAGTGAAATTGGTGTGCTTGGACACATTGATGGCTATTTTCTGGATCCCATTTGGTAAGTTGTTACTTTTCATCCTAAATTGGCACTTTTCTACTACAGGGCACATTACCCAGTATAGGTCTGCAGTTACATTCAAGCACCTGATGTCCAGCAGAAAATAGGCCTCAATTTCACAAGATAAGCTGCTGAGATGCAGTGATATGTTGGAAGAAAGCGGAGTAAAAAAAAAAAAAGCACATCAAATCATTACCTCAGGCTCAGCTGAGGGTGTTAAATACCAAAATACCTCGCATCCAGCAATAGTTTGGGGAAATAACCTCAGTCTTAATTCTAGTGGTGTATTTTGGCAGAGATCAGAACAGCTGTGTGATGTCATTTGTTTGGAGGTCACGTGCGAGCCTGGTGTCAGGCTGTCATGTTTAAAGGTGAACAGAAGTCAGCCATCCAGAGAATACCGAGGGCAAGTGCAAGAGGCTTTAAACTGCCACCAAATAGGAAAAGTTGAAAGCTCTTTTAGTGCATCCTGCACTTTGTAATTTATGTATCCATCATCATTATTGCCACTCTAAATGCATCATAAAATGCAGGTACCATTGACAGTATATTGATCTGTCCAGGGCTGTTCACCATTGACTGAAGTGCACTAGGTCAATTGCAGTGTGTACTTTAATCAAAGTCTTTAAGTGAGTTTGACATTGTAAGAAGTTTCTGTCAGTCATTTTCATTTCTGTGCAAACCATCAATCTCAAAGATGTTTTAAACAAAACACTTCAGGTTTTAGTGATAGAGTAGTACTGTGTAAATATATAATAAAGTGATAAACAATTACAGTGCTTTTTGTCAATGCACCAATTCATATTTTTATTGTTATATTTATTGTCCTTGAGTGTGAATGGGCCTTAAGTGTTTGTCTTCTGAAAAAATATGTCTTTACACTGTAAATGAGGTCAGTCTGTGTAATGCACATGTCACATCCATTATAGCTTGAGTCCCTAATGCTGTTGGAATGACTGATTGGTCAGGGGGATACGAGCGTTTGGAGGGAGACACCGTTGACTTTGGCTTGTGTTTGAGGGTACTGTGGGGGTTTCGAGCATTTCTGCTTCCCACCGTTACCTGGCGAGAGTGTCTGGAAAGCCAGCTTGCAGTATGATCAATTTGGCCAACACAAACAGGTGCTGCTTCAGACGTTCTGTCTTTAGATGGTCCCTTGCCATTCGCCAGACAGCCAAATTAATTAACTTCATTCAGACTGTCATAAACAGATATTACGAGAAAATCGTTTTATTGAGACATTCTCTGCTAGACTGATTTGAGAGGTTTGTTTTTATACTTTTTTTGTTTGTTTGTTTTTGTGGTCAACCTTCCAAATTATGATCATTGAAAAGTTTGAAAAGTGCAATAAACATAAACAATTTTAATAAAACAAAAGTCAATGCATTTATTTTTCCATTTATCTGCAGCACCCTAATGTCAGTATTTTCATTTCGACATGAACACAAACAATGCAAAACATTGTTTCTGCGAGTAGCAGAATTTCAAAAATGAACAGATATATATATTATAGGAAATAAAACACACACACACATGCGCACACACACACACAAACACACACACACACACACACACACACACACACACACACACACACACACACACACACACACACACACACACACACACACACACACACACACACACACACAAATGGGAACTGTTCAAAAAAATTTATGATATAACATCAATATTTTGAAATTAATTGACTTAAAGACTTGAGTACAGGGTTATTATAGTTAAACTAAAACCCTTAAAACATATTTGTTTCTTGAAATAAATTAAATGTGAACTGAAAATGTATTTATTTATTTGTCTGTGTGTTTATTTATTTATTTGTTTGTTTGTTTGTTTATTTATTTATATATGTATTATTTATTTAAATTTTATTTTTCACTTACTTGTCAACACAACATTTTTCATTTCCAGTTAATATACTACAATAACTAAAACTGAAAAATAAATAAAAACTATATAGACATGTTTAAAAAAAGAAAACTTAGAAAAACACAACACAATTACTAAAACTTTAACTAAAATTAAAGAATTTTTATTCAAAATAATATAAAAAAATAAAATGCTCTCTCAATGATACTACAATAAATACTTGATACTCGAGGAAGAGAGGATAAAGATGTGACCTGTTTATTTTGAAATGATATAACCTGCAAATGCGTTAATATATGAGACAATCTAAAAAATTATGATTATTAAAAATCATTTGTTAAATTATTTTAACATTTATTTATTTATAGATTGATTGATATTTTATTAAAGTTTGTAAAATAATAATAAAAATACAAGATTTCTCCTTTTGTGTCCCATGAAGAAAGAAAGTTGTCTAGGTTGCATATGTAACTAGGTTGCACTTTCCCTTTCTGTATACGGCTTATGTAAATAACAAGGATACTGAAACCGCCACTATTCCTTGTGTTCTGGATGGGCACCAAATGAAAGAGTGCATTGCGGTAATGCCCAACGTCTTCCTCTGTACCCACTATCAACCTGTGATACAAGAGAAGCACATCAATATCAAGTCCTTACTCTTAGTACTGAGGCTGACGAAGAATGAGAAAAGTGGGATGCAATCTCAGCCATATCCACTTTTCCTCCCTAAACAGCCCATCTCAAACTAGGAAGGGCAGCAGGTCAAAGAGTAGGACACGAGCGGCGGTAATGCCTAATCTGTTCACCTGCAAGCTTCAAGCCCCACGACTGCAGTCACTGTGTCGACTCAGCAGCAGCAGGACCCGACCCCTTAAAGAGAGCCAGGTGGGAATGGGCGAGTTAAACATTTCACATGGCGTGAAACATCTCCTAAATCTGCAAGTTACCTATTTTAAGTTGGTCAATGGCACAGTCTATTTCAGTTTCCTCAAAATATCAATGCCCAAACAATGCGCCTGAACACACCTCGTTTCCAGACCAGCACGCCCATGGGCGCACAAATGGGCGCAAATGCATTTGCTATTTAAACAATGTGGTGCAAGACGTGAAAATGATAACTGCGTCGGGCTGAAACTAGCAAAAAACACTTGCGTCGCACCTGGCCACGTATTGCGCCGGGTGTTTGATAGGGCCCTTGGTTTCTTTCTCTAAAAAACACAGACACGCAGGGAAATTCACATACATAGACAGAAAAACGGCTTCCAGAAGACAAAGAAGCTGATGATGTGTTCTTCAGACACCATCTTATACCCTGCTGTCACCTGACTGTAGTAGCCAGTCAAGATTGGCTTGTGTTCACACGTGCTTCAGACACCGGTTCATGCGAAGCGTTCCCATAGAGTTGACACCATGACGGAGCGTCAGAGTAGTGTGAATAAACAACAAATATACTTGAAATATTGCTTTAAGTGTCCTCATCTTTCTGCTTCATTAATACCAACTGGACTTACAAAATGCTGCAAGTCATATTTACTTTTCCCTGAGCCCAGTCATATTTGTCACTTTGAAGAGATAGTCGTTTCCAGAGAGTAAAGCTTAGGGATGAAAACTTCAGAATAAACTGCTCCCATACAGCCATAGTTCTGCTTGGACATTCGAGTACGTTGTTTCTCTGCTCCTTATTTTGTTGTTTAAAGAGCTCTCCATAAGTTTTCCATGCACTCTGATCTTTTTCTCCTTTGGTTTCATTAAAGCAAAGCACACTTGGAAAATGGGCATACGCGAATGGCTGCTTTCTAACAACACTCTCGTTCTAACAATCCTCTAACAACTTCAGTATTTTGACCTAGTTTATAGTTTAGCACATGCGAAAAACCCACACGGTTCTGAGAAAGAGGAAGAGAGAGCGAGGCGAGGGCGAGACCTGCTCATGTTGTTAATAATGTGGGCGTTTCGTTCTACATCCACACTGAGGTTCAGAATAGTTAATGGCCCTCGACAGAAGTGGAAATTGTATTATTAGGTTGAACAGGGGACATTTACTCATCCAACACAAAGCTGATATCTTTACATACCATCATGCATTTGGATATCTATTAAAGCACTTGTGGACGAGTGTTTGACTCAAACACATGACACTTTTAACAGTGAACTCAAGATATTTTTGATAGATAACCATGCTTTCCTTATGATCTGCATATAATAGTGTGGTTCAAAGGTCTTGGATCACTATAGTTAAAATACATTTATTTTGCACTGGCACGTGAGTGAAAGTCATACCTTGTTGCAGGTAGTGAAGAGAAGTGGCTGGTGAGCTGAAGACTGGCAGATGTCGACACAGAAGACTGAGGAAGACGAGACAGTTCGATGCACAGGTACGTTTTTTTCACAGGTAGGTAGTCCGGTACAGGTTCAGTGTAGAACAGGTTCAGTGTAGAATGACAAGACCAGAACCTGATGTGTGTTTGGTGCTGGCTTATATGGAGGAACTGATGAGGCTGATGGCAGACAGGTGTGGTAATTGATGAGTGTGACATTTATATGGGATATAATTTGAAACTGATTGAACTTCAGACTATCAATTTTGTTTATAATTGAACTTAAATGTTGAATCATATGAAACAAAACCTAGAGAACGTGGGTTGGTGTTGGTGTCTATGAATGTTTCTGTGAGAAAAGACTAACAATAATGAGATAAACGTTTCTGTTCACGCTTATGCCGGATAGACTGTTGGGCTTAATGGTAATAATCACGCGTTTTAGTCCCGCCTAATGTCGAAACAGCCGAACCGAAGCTGACAGAGATTCTTCTGGTTTCGTCGAAAGCAACAAATTCCCTTGCGCATGTCTGCGATTAAGCAAAACTTCTTACTGTACGTACACACCGCCGCCGACTTGTGCTTCCAAAGTTACCGGAAGTCATTCATTGTCAATGGAAGCTGGCTTCTCTCAGCTGCAAGGAGCATCAAATCCATCGGCGTCATGTTTTGGGCGTTTTGAGCGACCAGAGCGTCAATCAGAAAGTTGAAAGTAGCTCAACTTTATGGCAATGAGCTATGACGCAGTTCAGCGGCAAGCAGCGGCAAAACGCCAGCAACCAATCAGAATATAGACGTCCTTCGCGCTGGCTGATTCTGGAGAAACATACGATGTAAACTTTCGTTCCTACCAAAACATTAGTTCCGAGAAAATGGAGGAGAAGCTGATCATCGCCGTGCTGGGTTTCCTATCATTATCGGATTAATTGCACAGTTTAACCATCATAGAGTGAAAGTTTATCATTTGCATGTGTTTTTAAGTCCTGTCAGTTTAACAGGGCGCGCTTGACAGGGCATATATAAGAACGAGCAGAGAGAAAGAGAGAGAGCCCGGGGTGCGCATACTCAGTATTAATAATAATAATAATAGCTAATTATTCTTCTTTTCCCGACCAAATGTGACCAAAACGGTTATAAAAATGCTGTCATTATAAAAGGTTTCTAGTGTCAATGTATTGCTTGTTTTTTCTGTTTACATTTCATGGTGTGACACTTCTCTTCTCCCATGATCGAACATAGAATGCTGCTACGTCAGAGCGACCAAAGCGTCAACAAGCTTCCCCGTACTTTTTGACAAGCGTCCTTGACAGGGCGGCCAGAGCTTCCTTGCAGCTCAAGTCGGCGGCGGTGTGTACGTACAGTTAAATGTAAATATTATATCTCATAAATGGGTGGGGATTAATGTCGCCATGAAATGAAAGTTGAAATGAGACGTATATCCAAGTGAAATTGCAAATGTGGGTGGGGCTTGATTTTGTCTGTAGGGACTTGATTGGATGGTTGTGGTTAGCTATTGGTGGATCTGATGTGATTGACAGGTTGCCCCGCCCTTGTCATCAGAGAAGAGAAGAGATGAGCTGCAAGAGGGAGGGGAAGTTATTCTGATAGATTAGAGATTATGGGACACATGCTAAATGATAAATCATTTAGAATGTACTCTGCAATATTCTATAAAAAACAAGAACTGTCCGGCTTGATTTCATGTTGACTTTAAAACCTTTGTTTTACGTGAACAGCTACAATTTCCTCCTCGCTGTCAGTGATTAAGCAACATAAACTTCTTAAATGTAAATATTACATCTCAAAAAGGAGATGGGGATTAAAACATTACATTTTTATTCATTTTACAGTTTGATTAGATATCCAGATTCGACTTTATTCTTAAATAAATAAATACTTTACCTAATAACCTAAACAAAAATGTAGGTTAAATCCATAAATAAACATCACACCTTCATCAGATATTGAAGATATGAAATGGGGCTCTTTATTAGTAGGTGTTCAGTACAGACGGTAATTAAATGTTAAGCGGCTGCTGCTCTGAGCAGCAGGGAACAACGGCTGTTTAGCGACTGTAGGCTGCAGTCGGCAGAAAACCCACGGGGAACACTTGGACCAGTCCTAATAGTAGCCAACTGTTTTTACGCAGCTGAGCCTTTCTTATCGTCTGCACTATCAGGGTCCATTGCTTCCACAAATAAAGGGGCAATCAAACCATGAGAGCACCACAGAGATCAAAGCAGCGTCCCCAAAAAGAAAAAGAAAAAAACAGTGTGGGACAGTAAAACAACTGCATGATTGTGGATTATGTGGACTGAAGGGAAGTGAACCACCACAGACCGAATCATGCCCACTTTAGAACCGGATGAGTGTTAGGTGTCTAAATGTGCATGACTGACCACTTTAAATGTTGAAAAGCCAGCTGCATCTTTCTTAATAATAGGTTTTGCTCTGTTGAAGCACAAGAACGAATTTAATCCAAATATCAGAGAAGCCCTAGTAAATACTGAATACTGTATCCCACAATGTGCTTAACTTGATCTTCCATTTCCAATGTGACAAATAGATTGAAAGTAATATTAACCACAACTTTTTGCAATATCTCTTCTCTTCTCTGATTACGAGGGCGGGGCAACCTGTCAATCTCATGAGATCCACCAATAGCAAACCACAACCATCCAATCAATTCCCCACAGACAAAATCAAGCTTCGGCCTAAATTTGTTCTTGTTCAAGAAGCCGTTTCACTATAGGGAAGAAAAGAATATTGCAAGTTCTGTTTTAATCTCTTTTTTCACTCAATATGTGATCAGACTGCCAAATATTTACAAAAATTTTGAATAAAATTGCACACAGAATTTCAATTTAATATTTAAAAGAAAATGTAAAAATATTTTTATTTCCAAGATTTTTTTCTAGTATAATGTGCTACAACCTTATGTGTTAACCTTACTTACAATCTCTGTGCTTTCTAAATAAAATTTTAGTCAGTAAAGTGTATACTGTAAAAAATAGTCGGTTTACAGTGTGTACGGTGCATAATTCAGGTAGACTTCCATGCTAGTTGCAGGTATTTGAAGTAAAACAACAGGAAAAAGTGTCATCATGACTGTCAAGTTAATGTCGTTTACAAAACCCTCTCAACATTTTAAATTACTGCCTTGTGTTTTGCATAGAAATATTCCACTGCATGTCTTCAGCGGTGACACAGAAAGCTTAAACTGATATATGTGTGTGATTACTAGAAGATTTACCGAAGGGAAAAGAAATCCTTCCCCAGAAGTTTGGTATTTAGTGTGTGTATGTGCATGTGAAGAGAAAGAGAGAGTGTGTGTGTGTGTGGTTGTGTTTCTTACTCCTTTGGGAGTGAGGTAAATTGCAGTGTGCCCAGCGTGGGAATTGGTTTGCATTTTTTTGCTGAGAGAAATTCAAAATTCCAGAATAAATTGCCTGTGGAAAATATGAATGAAAAGGCACCATGAAAACTGAACGCCAAAGCCGAATTCATTGCATCACACTTTCACTGGATCCATACGTTGCACAAGGCAGCAAATGCAGTTGTATTGAGAGTTAGAATAAAAAAATGCAGGGTGAAAGGCTTTGATTTAGATATATCTGCATTCCACGGGTCGCCCGATGAAGCTAGGTTTGAAAAAGATTTTCAATACTGGTCAATCTCTGGCTCACAGCCGTGGCTCCATTGATTGCAATTCGAGGGTAACTCTGTGCAGTTAACATAAATTATCACCAGTCAGAAAGTGAAACCAATCAGTTCCTGAGAAACACAACCTCAGTCTAGAATAAAGGTTCCGATTCATTCCGATAATGCAGAAATTGACTTAATTTATTTATTTCAATTCCAATTTTACATAATGCCATCATACTATGGTTTAGTGTAATGCTGACCATTGCAAAAAGGGGTGGGTATGAATTATGCAGGACATATACATGAACTATGATGTGACATGGTGGGAAGGCTTAAAATAAAATCTTAATAAAGATCTCGAGAGAGGGATGGTTTTATGTTTGCTCTAGGGGTCTGTGCGCTTTGGGACCGTGGGGGTCTGCGTCACACCATTCGTCATATTGCCAGGTCAGTGGCGTCAAGTGCCAGCAAGTGTGACATTCCTCAGTGCACTAGACCACCAGAACACACACACACACACACACACACACACACACACACACACACACACACACACACACATCTGGAAAGGAAGATGATATGGTATGTATACCCCCTCTTCACTGAGCGCATTACATCTTCATAACCCCCTTCTGTTTATATGTCAGTTCAAAAGTTGTTGGGTCTAGGTGAGGGAGAATCCGTGCCTATTTGTATCACTAATCATAAATATAAGAGCGGAAAGTGTTAGAAGTCACAATCTGCAGACTCAACAAACTGCATTGTTTGCAAAGCTACTCTCTTTTATCTTTTGAAAGAAAATAAAACAATACACCATGAGAGGTCATGCTGTGGTTATGGGGTGCTGTCAGGTAAAATGTATAGGTAAGTGCTTCATATCTCCTGAATCATGATACAAATTATATGTGATGCATGAACAGTGGATTTTATCCTACGTCAGGAGGTGAGGGAAGTGAGGAACAAATCACGCTTTATAAAAGCAGAAACTGACCAAAAAAAAAAAAAAAAAAAAAGAGCAAGAAAAACTGAAGAGCATGAATACAAATTTTTGTTGTTCTAATTAATTCATCATTGTGAATGGAAATGTAAAGATAAATAAGCAATCACAATATGAATTCATATAATTATATGTGCAAACGAGCAAATTACACCACGGAAATTTAATGATTTCCTGAAAATAAAAATAATATATGTTTTCCGAGAGCAATCTTGGATTTTCTTGCTTATTGATGATGAGTGCTATGCTTCTTATGAACCATAGAGAGATTTTTGTGGCTGTTTTGTTGGTGGAGATGATGCACTTTTACATTTATCGCTTGAATTACAGATGAACTGTGATCTATTCGCATTTAGCAAAACATGTGTGCATTCAGACTTTTCATAAATCGTTCATAAGAACATTTCGGACTTTAGGATTATTATACACACGTCTTTATAAATAAGGCCCCAGACGTGTTATAAAAATCGCTCCCTAAAGTGCACAATTTGAAGGGACAGTCATTTGTAGTGGTGTCCGGCCTTATGAGTGCACTCATTCAGTCCCATAATGTATCTCAATAACAAGTGCAAACACTGTACAGTCTATGGAAGATAGTGTCCACATGTTCAGTGTCTGGCTGACTCGTTTACATTCATTCAGTGGACTTTATTAGTGGAGTAATGTAGGGAATAGTAAATGAGGCTATATGTCAGAATGCTGCCAGTATGGTAAAGCAAGCACCACTGATAGGAATCACAAACAATAAATCCACAAATTCATATAGTTCATTATCCTAAATTTGATATTGAAAACCTGATTCAGATTATCCAAGATCACAAGTGTGCTTATATCAACTATTTTGCAAAGGCTTTGAATATGGCTCATCCAGTCAGATTTTAGAACTGGAACTACCAGCTTCATATGATTTTTTACATGAAGGAAATGAGAATTTTGCAGGTTGCAGGGACCCACCCGCAGACTTTCCCCCTGAACCATTCATCCTTGTCATGCTATCATTAACGCTTATTTGGATTAGCGCTGTAATGAAAAGTCCACATGTGCCACATCAGATGGGGATTTGAGATTCCTTTGCCTTTTGTGAAGGTATAACAAAATATTAAGAACAACAAATGCATCTACATGTTTCAACTTCAACCTTAGATTGAGATCAATGTAAGTTAATAAGTAAAAACATATTTTTTTTCACACCCCACATGTTTTCTACATATTTTTAACTCACTATTAATTGTCTGAAAAAAAAAAATCTAACTATAATGAATAGCAAAACAAGTTTTGACACAGCCCCAACAAAGTTATTTGAATTAACTACATCAAAGAAATGTATGCATTAAAACCCATTATATGTAGCACTATCAAGACCAGGTGCACATAAATGCCAAGTGCCCTTTGTTTCTATTGAAATTGGATTTCTTTTATGTTCGTTTGGTATTAATTTTTACGTCTCTGTTATGAATTGACTGATTGTCTCAGCTGCCATGAAAGGGTGATAATGGGACAAAATCATTAATAGAATTGTTTCTGGGAATACAAAGAAGGGGAATACTTGTTAACATTATGAGGTATTTATCAGTTTCGAGTGGATCCCAAGGCCACCCAAGCTTAGCCATTACTCACATAAACATGCGAGACTGTAGTGTCCTTTATGTCCTCTACTGCCTGTGCTCATGCAATATGGTTTTATCAGCACTTCAATTGGCCAGTGTTGAGAGACAGAGAAAGGATCTACGATTTTCCTATTGCTACCCAGATGTCTTTTTGATGCCAAGCATGACACAAATCTGACAACAGAGGGTCAAATGCAAAAAAACAAAGTGACTTCCACTCAGCTGAACCTTCAAAACAAATTATTTGGGATATGTATAATTTTGCCTTTTAATGGGGTCTGAACAGCCAGACCAAGAGGAATGACCTTGTTTAGGGGGGCAATTTCATTCAATCATTCAATCAGGCTTGGGTTGCACCATGCTCATCCCCCAGACTGAGGATCTCTGGGTCAGGCCAGGCCAACACTTTCATCTGTCTATGATGGCGTCTGGCATTGGAGTCTCTGGAAATGCATCCCAAGCATGGCTGTTGGACCAATCCATCATCACCACTGCATCCAATCGCTGTGTCCTGTCTATTAATACACTTTTGATGATGATGGACGGTGTTTCAATGGATTGGGTAGACAGAACCAAGCCAATATGTCCATTTCAAGGTTTGATTGTGCTTATTCCATTTGTCATGAAAGGTCTGGCGTTGGTACAGAAAGCAAGTATGTATCGGTGCCTTAGATCCTAATCTTTTCATGGTGGGGCATTTCAGCAGTATGAACCATGGATGATCCATGCCTTTGGTTTCGTTAATGCCTTTCACATGGACCTATGTCCCAACAATTTGTTTGTTATACAAGTACATCCATCAAATCCCATGAAAATCCAACTGCCACTTACTGCTCAGTTCAAAGCCAAAGAGAGAATGAAAAAATAAAAATTTGGAATTTGCACTGGCATGGATCCATGGCCATGTAGAGGACAACAATATGTGTTCTAGTTTCGAACAGGCGCATTCGTTTCCCAGTGGCTTGATGCCACAGTTCTGTGTTGGTTTAGCTACGCATCTCCCATGCTGCTCGGATTTGCTCAACGGACTCTCGGATGTAACGAGCCACGGCAAGCTGAGCACACATGCGGTGTTCCCTCACCCCCTTCCAATTTGAAGATAATTACAGGCAATTAAACAAACGCTTTCCCTGTTAGGTTGAAACTCCAGTGTGGGCACATTCCAGTGTGCATCCTTTATAGGCCCTCACAATGTGGTCAAAGGTGCCCCACAAGGGAACAATGGGGAAAGGGCTGTGTTATTTAAGAGACTAGGCAGTGCTTGAATGTGGATGAGCTAAAGAAAAGGGGAACTGGAGAGGGGTCCACTTCAAACAAGTGGAACCGAAGAGTGGAAACTTGGCCCATTTTTCCTTGCGAAACAGGAAAGAACTGGAGGGTAATTAACCAAGGGTTTAAACTGAGCAGTCATCAAGGTGATACTACACAGCACGTTTCTAAGCTTTCAACCACCAGAGCCGACCACACAAAGCTGTAAATTTGTAAGCATCAGCACTGCAAACAGGAAGGAGACCTTGACTACAACAGGTGCTAGTTTTCCATATAGGTACGTTCATCTTTCCGAATGAAATGAAGACTCCGTGCTTATCATACATTTTCTGTTCTATTGCTTTTGTTTACAGACAGTAACTGTCCTTGGACTGTTCCAGGTTAAGAAACTAATTTGTTGGCTTATTTTGCAGTGGTCAGTGGCCTTGACCCTTGCTTGTGACTGGGCTGAATTTTAATTCTTTGCCAGACACAGAGGATCTGGGCTGTTTCTCTTTGAAGGACATCCAGTGACAGCAAGCACAGTCCCTTGGCAGCCCTGTCAGAGCATTGCAGCAGAACCAGACAGACAATGAGCTGTGTGTATGAGGTGCATTTGAGAGTCCGTGCCAGAGAGGGGGATATTTTGCCCTTCTGCAGGAAGCACAGGAACTCCTATTCCCTCTGGGTCACGTTCTCACTTTTAACTTCCTGTTGACCACCGTTTACCATCAATGACATTTCTGCAAGAGTAATTGATACGTCCCCTTTATACAAATATATATTGAGGGTGTTTACCCGCTAGATGTCGAATTTGCAAGAAAGAATGGTTACACTTTATTTCGACGGTCCACTGAGGCATTCTACTAACTATAAGTAACTTTGGAACTACATGTCAACTAACTCTCATTAGAGTATTAGTAAACTGTTAGGGTTCAGGTTAGTAGAATAAGTTGACGTAGTTGAAAAGTTACTTATAGTCAGTAAAATGTCTGTTGAGGAGCATCAAAATAGAGTGTTAGCAGATATTAAGCAGACAGTCTACTAATACTCCAATGACTACGAGTTGACTTATAGTTGCAAAGTTACTCATAGTTAGTAGAATGTCTAATGTGGACCATTGAAATAAAGTGATACCGAAATAATTATCTTTCAGCAGAATTTAAAAAATGAACACACGATAACAATGCTCCGTGACTCTTTATTTTAAGGTGACCAAGTGTAGTTAAACATTACTACATATACTTACTATAGTAGTAACAGTAAATTATGCATAATTACAAGTAACTGACCCTAAACTAAACACTAACCCTAACTCTATAGTAAGTACATGTAGTTAATTAATATTACTTATTTGAGTAAATAAAATGTAACTATGCCACCTTAAAATAAAGTTTAAACCAATGCTTGTACAGAAGGAAATACAGTAAGTTCTGTTCACCTTTTTTCTCATCAGGCTGTCACAATTTTTATATCTGATCACAGTGAAAAGTAATAGCATATTTCTTCTCAAAAAGATATTTTGAGGTGTCAATTCCCTAACTAGAATGAAGCCCTAATTTTCTGATATATATATAGTATAACGTGAATAGCATGCTTTGATCAATCTGTACTCTTGGACGTGAGTAATATTCTTCCTGAAAGTTCAAAGAAATTCCACAGGATGTTCAGGGATGTGTACATTGCTTATCATTTGCTTTCAGAGCAGATCAGGCAAGGGACGAGTAGTGTGAAGCGGACATGGTGAGCGTGTCCGTAGCTTCCTGTTCTTTCCTATCCCTCCACCATTGGCCTCTATGAGGCAGCGGTGTGCAGAATCAAACAGGAGTCCTCCCTTAGGGACCACCCCACCCGTCTATAAGGGGGTTTTGCTTGAGTGAAGCATTATAATGGCTCAAGGAAACAGTGCTTCTCTAAAAAACTTTCAGAGCTGTCAAACGGTGAAGATTAATGCCTGAGCAGGATCCCTCTTGGGGAATTAACTCTCCATTCTCTCCCCCCTTTCTCTTTTCCTGCTCCCACACTTGGTAAACTTACAAGAACATCTTTCTGTATCTCTCTCTCTCTCTCTCTCTCTCTCTCTCTCTCTCTCTCTCTCTCTCTCTCTCTCCCTTCCGCCTTCTTCAGCATTTATTTCCTTTTCTAAACATATGCATGTTTAAACATTTAATCCAACTTCAAAAGGTGCCACTCAATGGGCGCATCTGACAGCCAGGCTCAGATCAGCTGAAGTGGGACTCAATGTGTCCTCAATCTGTTCTTGGGGAAAACTCAGTGAGGAGCAGAGATTTTGATTGATCCATGGCCATCGAACGCTTTAAAGAAGAGCAATCTCCTCACTGACAGCGGAAGATCACACAAAGAGGCTTTCTCACTGTACTTATTTACTTGCTTGACAGTTTGATCTTAGATGGCCAAAGAAAAGGTCAATCTAGAGTTGCCAGAGATGAAGAAGAAGGATTTTATGTTACTAAACCTGATTTCTCAGAAAACAGAACTCTCTTGTTTAACCCAATTTAAAGAAAGCTGTGGTGGAGGCTGATTGATTTCTACGACATCACAGAGCTATGGACTGTCTTCACTCATCTTGTCAGAGTTTCTCGAAATCCCTTTGGGTCTGAGCTTTATTCTGTAATGGAATGATATTTCTCCACTGGGGTTGGACATTTGAATAGTTTAAGAAGAATATGCACAGTGACGTAAGGCAGAACCAGAGGACCGATTTTGAAAATATCTTTTAAAACTACACTGTAATAAAATTATGATCAATACGTTATGACAACATATGTTTTTACATTGCTTTACCTTTAATATGGTAAGCAGTTTTATTTTGTTTTGTAAGTTATACAAGATTCAACTTTTAAGTCAATTTTTTAACAATTTTAAGTCAATTTAATGTCATTTAAGTTGAAATGACTTAAACATCCAAGT
The DNA here is from genome assembly GCF_964197995.2 of Scardinius erythrophthalmus. Taxonomy (NCBI): domain Eukaryota; kingdom Metazoa; phylum Chordata; class Actinopteri; order Cypriniformes; family Leuciscidae; genus Scardinius; species Scardinius erythrophthalmus. The sequence goes on from NC_138234.1 coordinate 34,120,867, forward strand.
TGTTTGTACTTAAAAATGTAAGGCAGCAAACTTTTGTTTTACAGTGTAAATCAAAACTAAGACTTACCCAGAGGAATTCCTTAAACCTTTAGACAATTAGCAATGTACACATTCTTTTTTTTTTTTTAAAGCATACATTTTTAAAAAAAAAATTACAAATAAATGAATTGCTTTTGATCAGTGTCTAGTATAGTTTTAAATGCTGAACTAGCGTATTAGGATTAAACATAAACAATTTGAAAACAGTGCTGTGGAACCAATGACCATTCAATGTCATTGTCCTTCCGTGAATTACATTTAAGATATGTGCCTAATGCGAACCTCATGGTTTCGCCATAAACAACAAAACATATTTTCCCAATAGACCGCCCCCTGCAGGTGCCACGTGTGGATTTGGCCACGATGTCTTAAGACATGCTGATTAATATGACAAATATACAGTATCATTGCTCAGTGAAATCTTCCTGGGCTGTATACTATGACCAATATGTAATAATTTGTAGGCAGTGACCCAGTGACTGATCGACATGTGTGAGGTACTCGGATGAAGCCAATCAGGGGAAGCAGAAGCAGTCCGCTTTGAATGCAATGAATACCTTAATTCAAGAGAGCCAAAATCTATACTTTGTTTTGTCTTAATGCATGTCAGATTCATTTTAAGCGAAGAAAGCTGCTGAGATCTGGATTGTTCTTCGGGTGTATCTGAATACTTGCAGTCTTTGGATGCTAGTGCAAACATAGATACATGTGTCTCACAGACGTTTTTGTAAGGAGCAATGAACACACAATAACCAGGGTCTGTTCTGCATGCCCAGATAATCAGCATTAAAAATAACTCAATCAAACCATGACGCATCTCCTTTGGAGCTGGCATCCTACAAAACCTTTTCAACATGATCTCTTTTCCTCCACCTCCTTGTTCTAAAAACAAAACGGGTGGCATTCCTCGCCCACCACAAGCACATATGGCCAGTATTCCTCGTTTTCTCCTTAATCGAAGTCAGTGGAGGACCAGTCTGAAACGATTACTCTTGCTTGGTTTCTCTCAGTGGATTCGGTCTTGAGGTTAAGCAGGCTTTTCATATAGCAGATCGCTGATGTGACCCCCCTGACACCGCTTCTGTCTGACTGGGCTCTTGGGGTCAAGCTGAGCCTTGTGATTGCAGGATCTTTAAGGGGCCAGAGGGGTCAAGTCCATTTCCAAGAGGGTCAATGTTTCTTCTGCAGGTGGACAAGAATAATGATGTGTCATTTTTTTGTTACCGGGCAGTACTAAGCCGTTTATGTGAAATAGCACATCTTGGAGGCTCATGTTTGGCCTTCCTTTCTTTGGAGTTGCTACCAAAATTGCAATGCTTAGACAATATCAACATTTAAGCATATTGTGGCTGTAAACAAGAAACATAGAGGCCAACCTGTTTGGTTGCAGTTATTTTTGACAAAAAAAAAAAAAATATTAGTAAAGGAGTAACAACCGGATTTACCTGCAGAATGTACATTGCCAGTATGATTTTCCCCAAACTAACATACTATTAAAGTCAATAAAGATGAAACGACATTTCCTGTTTACCTGTAGAACAATTCATACAATAGAAAACAATGCACTATCAAAGGTACAACTTAATGGGGTCCCAGTTTACACCACCATTTTGAAGTACGTTCAATTTCGTCAATTTCGGACCCTTGACCCCTACATTTTGACAGAGGGAGTGAGTCTACTCAACATGTACACTTCAGGCATATCCATAGACCACAATGCACCATGATTGTGATGTCACAGCAGATCGCGTTTAATTTACCCCCACCCCACACAACTCTAGTGTATGACATTGGAGTTATTTTGACATTTAACCGCATAATACTTGCAGCTACTTTAAGCTGACTGTTTTTAGCACAGTTATAGTTTATTGGATTACCATTTTCGTTTGTTTTATTTGCTCCAACAGCCCAAGCATATGCACAGGTCTATAGAACGGTGCATAAAAAAAGTCATAAGGACAAAACTGTGAATAATAGATCAGCTCCATATCAGATTCCAAGTGATCAAGGGCTTAGGGCAGGGAGCCTCGGACCTGTCCTAAACGGCACACTTCAGGTTCTTTCGGTTTTGTGGACATACAATGGCTGCCGTGTGTGCATGTCCATTAAGTCCATGAAACCGTAAGGTGTCCCATTTGTCATTTTAGGTTTCAGAAGCCTTTGCAGTCGATATGCACCCTCGAAGCTGTGTTACATTACGAAAGTGCTGACTCATAGGAAGGCTGCTAGTGTATAGGGTGCCATTTGGGACAGGGCCCTCAAATCCGGTCCGGGAGAGCCACTTCCCTGCAGAGTTTAGCTCAAAGCCTGATCAAACCTACCTGTGATTTTCAAGGGATCCCGTAGACCTTGATTAGCTTGCTTAGGTGTGTTTGGTTGGAGCTAAAAACTGAATGACACTGGCCCTCTATAGCAAAATTGAGGAACCCTGGCTTAGGGCGTCCCATTAAAACATTTCGCAAGGGTTCCGCCAGTAGTGGGCGCTCGCGCAACATAAGTAATGACGTATATCTGAGTGAACGAGACGGAGGGAATTTAGGGAAGGAAGGGCATAAAAAATTGGATCTAAACGCAGCTATTGTATAAATGCGGTTTGGCAAGCCAACCTAAATGATGCATTTATGCCACCTAGTGGACTGGAGTTTGAAAAGCTAGCTGTCGTACAGGGCTGCGTTTCCAAAAGTTGATCGTAGAGACTATTGGTGGCAATTGTTCTAAGATCAATTTAGGCTTACGATGCTTTTGGGAAACGCAGCCCAGGACAGTCATAGTTCCCGCCACAGATTTGAAAATTGGGTAACACTTTATTTTACAGTGTCCTTGTTACATATCGTCGCTGCCCGATGAAACTCACGTATGTCCAAAACGGTTACTTTTCAGGAAGTGAAAAAAACAGCTAATTTCAAAATCAGTTGAACGTAGCGTTGTCATACTTGTTACGGCATCTTTAAATGTAACCATATTATTGCCAGTGTAATGATATAATCGACATTTGACCAAAATCGAGTTTAAATGGACATACGTGCATATTTTACAGTAACGGTGGTCGATACGCGTTCTTCCAATCATTAATTAGAATGGCCAAGTCGCGTTTCATATTGACAGATGAATAGGCTACGCTCAGTTTATTAAATGGCCTACGTCTCAGTTTATTAAATACGCTCAGTTTATTAAATGTCTCTTGCAAACTATGAAGGGACAATGAATCAATACACTCATTGCTGACCCCAGGGCCGGCGCGTCCATATAGGTGAACTAGGCAATTGCCTAGAGCGGCACTTTTGTAAAGGCAAAATGTGTGCCAACCGGGAATGAACAATTCACAAAATAGGCTAGGCTATATGATCATATAATCATACATAATCAGAGAGTAGCCTTTTTCTTTTCGTTTTGAATTATTTAGTTAAAAGACTTTTCAAGCTTTGTGTATTTGATGTCTTTCTCATGTCTGTGTGAGGCATACACTGAGTTTCGTTAAGTTAGGATGAGATGAGCTCCAGTTAACGTGCAATGCAAGTGACCGCACGGGCGCCTCCATGATTATATTGTCTGCTATATATTTGCCTCTTATTTATTAAATCCACTCCAGGCAATTTATTAAAATTAAGATACAATTTATACAAAACGAAATTCACTTTAAAGAAAGGCTTTCTACAAAACCAGACTTAATGAAGTGGTCAAAATCATGTCTGATCCGTCTCAAATTGTGAATCCTATTACTCGTGCTGTTCACTTTTCATACTTTCAACAATATAGTAGACCTACAGACTCTATTTGTACAAATTGCTGCACATTCATTTAATTCTGAATTTTGCACACACAAGTTGAAAGGCTTCAAATCAAGTTCACGGATAATTGTGCTTGCATTTATTAATCATTATGATACTAAAATCATAACAAAGATTTTTCTTTAAAAAAAAAAAACAAAACAAGCTGCACCCTTTTTTTTTACATTTCATCTTTCATTCCGAAATAGAATAATGAATGAACGAAAAAGTACACGGACCCAACATGTAGGCTATTAGCCTTTTTACCCGTTATCAGTCTAAATTAATCTCGTTTTTAAATTTAACTTAATTTCGTTTTTCTTTATTTAAATTTCGTTTTTCTTTATTTAAATTTAGTTTTTTTCTTTATTTAATTTTCGTTTTTTCTTTCTTTAAATGTCATTTTTCTTTATTTAAATTTAATTTGTTCTTTTTTTAAATTTAGTTTTTTCATTTAAATTTTGTTTTTCTTTATTTAAAATTCGTTATTGTTTATTTAAATCTACCCTTTACTGTGTCAGTAATTTATTAGTCAGAAAAATATTAGACTACCTTAAAAGTATTGCTTGAGTTAACAGGCCCATGCGTTTACATCTCCACAATAAACAGTGACAATTAGCCTACTTCGTCTATTTACCGGTAAATAACAGTTGTAAATATATTGCGAATATATAATAAACTTGAACAGTTGTCAAAAACAAACGTTTGCTGATACTTTACCTCACAGAGTTATTCGGCTATCCAATGCTGAGCTTCCAGAGACGCTTAGACCGCGCGATGCCTCCACTGGGCGGGAGATACGCGGCGTGATTGACAGCTTTGACACCAAATGGATATACGTGAAAATCAGATGACATGATTTCACAACTTTTCATTGGTCATTTAGATATGTGAAGCATACTGTATACGGAAATGAACCTGGACATTCTATCCGTCGAAAAATCTCAAAATCGGCAAAATGGACATACGCGGTTTTCATCGGACAGCGACGATATGTTACATGTAGTTACTATAGTAATAACTATAAATTATGCATAATTACATGCAACTAACCCTAAACCAAACCCTAATCCTACACTAACCCTATAGTAAGCACATGCTATTAATTATTATTACTCAGTACTTAAAGGAACACTTTGACTTTTTGGGACTTTAGCTTATTCACCGTATCCCCCAGAGTTAGATTAGTCCATACATACCTTTTTCATCTCCGTGCGTGCTTTAAGTCTGTTTGACGCACCCACCGCTAGCCTAGCTTAGCACAAAGACTGGATGTAAATGGCTACAGCTAGCATACTAATCCCAATAAATGACAAAATAACGCCAATATTTTCCTATTTACATGTTGTGATTTGTATAGTCACAGTGTGTACAAATAACAAGGTCATATTAGACACAGCCATTTTTTAAACGTTTAAATACTGGGAACTATTTTCTCAGAAGGCGAAGCACTGCTACTTGGGCGGAGTAAATTTATCATTTACTAAATTCTGATCCTTCTTTTTGTGTGTTTTTGGCTTTTAGTTAAATTTTCTTACACATTTACATTCCCAAACATCACTCTCATCACTGCAATTGCAAAATCTATATCTCAACAAAATCAGATCTTCATGATGCAATTCTCTGCAAGAAAATTACAAATAGCACATAACGCAAAGTCTTTCTTTTTTCCTTCCAGTTTTAACGATTATCGCTGTTCTAGTTCTGCTGTTCTTCTCTCCCGACAGCTCACTGTGTTAACAAGGGCTGATTTCCTGATACTTGATTAAATAATAATATCCCTCACTTTGAATTATCCAGAAGCCTCAACAGCAGCAGGCACATGGCAAGTATGGACGGCCTCCAAAACCAGCGCTGAGAGATGACTGAGAGAGTGTGAACATTTCAAATGGCTTCACCGCAGGAGATGTGGTTCATTAGTCCATCCCACACTTATTTGTATCTGTTCTATCATGCGTTCTATTTCTTTTTATTAACCAGCGTCCTCCAGTTCAGCTCTGTAATAAAAAGACTTGACCTTAATTCCTTCTACCAAACTGAATTTCAAGTAATGCTTTATTGCTCATTATTGTATTTTTTCCCATTTGTTCATTCTGTCAGTGATTCCGATCAAACGAGAGCTGTTAGTTTTTAACAAATTAACTAAGGTTATTTTCTGAATAAAGGTTCATTCTTAGCCTTTTACACTGAAAACCTCAGAATAAAAACTGCTTTTTGATTTACAGTAACAAATCCACACTAGCATGCATTAATTATTATATATTTGAACACATATATAGTCATATATTTTAATTAAAAATAGTTGAACGGTTTTCTCAGGACAAGTGGTCACATATGTTTCATATATTCATTTTAACTCATTATTTACAATTTATGTTAGCTGAAACAATGTTTTGATATTTTATGCGCTCCCATATTTGCTTTTTATTTACATTTTGCCTATTAAATAGCTTTGGGCAGGTGGCTTTTTGTTTTAGGTTTTTCTTATTAGGCAACAGAAACATTCACTGGAGAAAGTAGTGTGATGATTCCCCCGTACTCTATCATATCCGATAACAATGTCTGCAATCTCCTTCATTTGAATCACACAAACAGAAACTGTTAGTGAAAGATTTAATTTATAATTTCACCTTGCCAAATAATGCAAACAGAGCAAATTATTTTTTTAACAGGTCTGCATATCTGCTTTGATGGTTGAGCTGTGAAACTCTTTGACACTTCAAGGGATGGTGTGAATTCACTCACTCTCACCACACACACACACGCACACACACGCACACGCACATACACACACGCACAAATATTCTTTCAGAGGCATACTTTCTCTATTCACTCCTCTGATGGCAATCAGACAACGTAACCTCTGCTAGATAAGAAAGGGTCACATCCTGGTGCCTCGTGTCCTTTTGAGGCCACCGTCTCCCTCACTTCCTGTTGCTAGACACCAGTAACACTTCAGGACAAGAGTGTGTGATTACAGTAACACTGTTTATCAGCGTGTTAAATGAAAGAAGGCCCCTTAAAGAAGAAACAAAGTCTTGTTTTTAAACACAGAAAAGGAAAATTACATAAAGCATTCATTTAATATGTTAAGTTGTGATTTCAAATAGAGATCTCAGCGATATTGTTAAATTGTTTAAAGAAACTGAAGTCTGCAATCAACAGTCAGAGATCTCAGTTGATCTCAGTTATCTGAGCTGTACGATGAAATTTAATTATAAATAATGTGCTGAATTGTCATAAAATGCATCCAATAATAAGCACATTCCCTATGAACGTTACTGTAAAAACATTTTAACTGAAAACATTAAATAATTACTATAATACAATATAGGTTACAATTTATTTTGGTGTCCAGATGGTATATGTAGTAACTATTAATGATGCAAAATTATAAAAAAATTATAACTAACCCAAAACCAAACCCTATTGCTAACGCTAACCCTATAGTACATGTAGTTAATTGTTATTACTCAGTACTTTAATATATAATTACACTGTAACAATGACACCTTAAAATAAAGTGTAACCATAATTTAGAATTTCTTTCTTTTTAGCTAAAATATTTACCCAATCTCAAAAAGGGTGATATTTTGTTGGCATGATCACAAAGATCACCGTCTTTTCCCCTCTTATATTAATTATACCTCTTACAGATTTTAAACGAAACACAGACAATGGAAGATAAACTTGAGAAGCGTGTGTGTGTGTGTGTGATCTCTACATGTCCAGCTGTCAGGAAGCCCTTTCATCTGAGACTGGACCTGTGATATGCAGATTCACTCTGGAGGGCAAATGGCCGACGGGGGGGTTTCGCTCGTTCCTTCCTTGAAAGAGTGAAAAATGACAGCTAATGACTTGAAATGACAGCAATATTGTAAAGCTCACACCTACTTGCGTCGTGGGAATGTCTAGACGCCCGAGTTCTAGCTGACTGGCTCACTGAGACATGATCGTATCCTGTTATATAGGCCTTCCACATCTAAAAGACAAATACCCACAAATAAATACTTTTATGCAGTAAGGACACATTCAATCGATCAGAAGCATCAGTATAATGTTTTTTTCAGATAAATGCTGTTTTTTATACTTTCTTATCATCAAAAATCCAGAAAAATTCAATGTATTGTACATGGTTTCCATAAAATATGAAGCAGCACAAATGTTTTCAGCATTGATAATAATCATAAATGTTTCTTGAGCAGCAAATCGTCATATCGGAATGATTTCTGAAGGATCATGTGACACTGAAGACTGGAGTAATGGTGCTGGAAATTCAGCTTTGACATATACACACATGCTATACATAGAATGTATGTTTTATTAATAATTAATTATATCATATTTTCGACCCGGCTTGGTGAGCATAAGAGACTTATTTTAAAGAACATTTCATAATCTTACTGACCTCTAAAGTATTTCAACAGTAGTAAACAGAAGGCATAAAACTTGATCACAACTGTTAGTGTTTGATATGTAACTTAAAAAATAAATAAAAATATATGTATTTTCTCAAAGCTTAGGGTTCGGGGATTTATTTTTCAATTAGAAATTTAAGTTTTTCCTCTGGTGCTTTACCTAAAATAATTTAAAAAAAAAAAACATAAAGTGCATTTTTGTCATACAATAAGAATTGTTCTAACTATAAAACTAACATGGATAGCATAACAAAGATCATTTGATCAAATCTGAGGAGTTTATATTTAAAATATTTGAATTTGAGCACCTTTTGAGAACTTATCTAAAATGATAATAAAAAAATGATACACTTTTTATTATTGTGTCTTTTTTAAAATATATTTAAGAACTTATTTGATATATTCTATCACAAACTATATATATATATATATATATATATATATATATATATATATATATATATATATATATATATATATATATATATATATACCTATATATAGGTGTCCGTAGTTTGTGATAGAATATATCAAATGAGTTCTTAAATATATTTAAAAAAACACACAATAATAAAACGTATATATATATATATATATATATATATATATATATATATATATATATATATATATATATATATATATATATATATATATATAGATTAAATATCATCAGTGGTCCAAATACAAATAAGCACTAGCAACAGTTTTGCAAAGCAAAGTAGAATGAAACGAGTGAAACCACAGGGATGTGAAATTATGGAATTAAATTAACAAGTGATAAAATTCTGGGATAATTTGATTTTCTAAGAACCGTCCTTGTGGAGCGTCTCCCTGTAATTAACCTGAGAGGAAGAGCCGGACACGACGAGACAACATCGAGCTGCTAAAAGATGAGTGAAGGGCTTTTTATTGCGGCGTTCCTCAGAGGCGGAGGCAATTTGTCAGGGACAAATGGTCAGCTTTACAAGGGCTGGAGTCTAGAGGAGTGGAGATCCCAAAAGAGGTGACTTAATGAAGGAAGAAGTCATGGTCAGGGGCTGTAAAAAAAAGCCAGTTGGTCTCCATCACATCCTGTGCAAAATAGTCCTAAGTGAAATCAGGAACACCTCTAAGGGTCATTCAGGACTCGTCCAGTGTTTAGGAACCTCAAGGGAAGCCGGTCAGGAGGGTCGAAGAACCAACTGTCTTCTCGCATCAGAAAACTCTGGAAAACATATAAAAACAGGCTGTCCGTATATTAGCAGAAGGTTTGCATTACGAGATATGCATATGTTCAGTCCTCTCTCTGAGAAATGAGGGGTATACAATGGGTATATAACTAAATAATTAAAAAAAATAAACACGTATTATTACATGTCAAGTATTTTCTTTCATCATACATTTGGATGCTTTGAAATCTAAACTGACAAATGGGGAAAAAAACTGTAATAAATATGTAATAAACATGTTATTAATACATCTGGATGAAAACTATTTGTGACTTATCAGCTGATCAATATATTCTAGAAGAAAAAAATTAAGCCATTTTAAATTATTACTTTGAAGTCTCAATGTCATATTAGGTTACACTTTATTTTAAGGTGTCATTGTTGCAGTGTAATTATATATTTAAGTACTGAGTAATATTAAGCAACTACATGTACTTACTATAGGGTTAGGGTAGGATTAGGATTAGGTTGAGGGTTAGTTGCATGTAATTATGCATAATTTACTGTTATTACTATGGTAACGTATGGACACTGTAAAATAAAGTGTCACCTAATATTAATATTAATAATAAATAAATCAATAATATTTTGATGAGCATCTTATATGACATGCAGTGGGTTAACATTTTTACGGTCATAATTTAACTTGTATCAAATGCAAATGTATAATTTAAAATTCATTTTTGACACACTCAAGGACACTAACTTTTAAAAGTTTGGGGTCAGAAAGAAATTCATACTTTTTATTTGGCAATACATTCAACTGATCAAACGTGACAGTAATGTTACAAAAGAATATTTCAGACTATATAAAAAAAAAAAAACATGTTAAATTAAATTGATCAAAAATATATTTAATTGAATGTGTCCTTGCTGAAGAGACTGCGTTCATAAAACATTGAAACAAATCTTACCGACCTCAAACTTATGAACAGTAAATTTTCTCATACTAAAAGATGACTGGTCGATTTCTGTAAGTTATGAAGGAAAACATAATATGAGGAAGTGCTGCAAGAAATCAGCGCTTTGCATTTATGTGTTGTAATTAGGCCATGGTGATTATTCGCAATTAATAGTTCATATTTTTCTAAAAGCATTAAGTGGGAGAGTTTGAAGAGGCAGAACACTTCAATCCGGAGGCCTCGAGTGATTAGAGCTATTTCTGCTTCTCTTCAGAGTGAATTATCAGGAAAAAAAAGAGCCCTATCGCACACACTTCTAATCATTCTATTTATGACATCACCTAGAATTCCAACACTTTCATATCGGAGCTCATTTAACCTAATTTCACATCTAAACTTGAAGCTTTGTCAGAGACTGAAATCTTTGCATGCATTCGAATGAGTTTTTTTTTAAATAATGTCGGAACTTTTACTGCATTTCCAGGTCAAGGTTATGAGAAAAGTACTTATTCGAGTTGCGTTCTGCAACCCATCTGCTGTGGTTTTTACAGTATTGAAGGCATTGTTTTCGGAGCAGGCATTGGCAGTCTTTCAACATGATAAATTACATCGCAATCTTAGGGCCCACATTTCCTCTCAAGACTCCGCAATATCAGAAAAGCATCCTCGAGCGGCTTCATTGTTTCAGTTTTACGTATTTAAAACTACACCTGTGCCGTGCGCTTTATAAATAATAGCCTGAATAAAAATTCAGTTTGATGAGGAAAGTGACCTGCATGGAGAAAAAAGGCCTGTACCAAGTTCCACAAGCTAATATGTATATAATCTAAAAAAAAAAGAAGCAAAAAATCTGTCAAAAATGACTCGTGTAATTAAGTAAAAAACTCTCAATCTGTCTTTGAGTTTGTGTGAAAGTTTGGTACACTCTTATACTGTTAACAGCAAACATTCTTGTTTTTAAAGGGGCTCTAAGTAAATTGAAGAATATACACTATGATCAATAAGTTATAACAACAAATGTTTTTAGATTGCTCGTCAAATTAAGGTAAGCAATGTTCTACTTTTTTATGTTAAACAAGATTCAACTCATCAAACAAGTCCTTTTAATGTCATTTAAGTAAGTGACTTGCACATCAATGGAAGCTTGTTTCCGCCACAAAAAAAAAAAAAAGATAATTGCGACTTTTTATCTCACAATTGCAAGTTTGCATCTCGCAATTCTGACTTTATTTCTCAGAATTGGGAGATATAAAGTCAGAATTGCGTGAAATAAAGTCAGAATTCTGAGATATAAAGTCAGAATTGCGTGATATAAAGTCACAATTGCGTGTTATAAAGTCAGAATTCGGACTTTTTTTCTCGCAATTGCGACTTTATATCACGCAATTCTTACTTTATATCTCAGAATTCGGACTTTATATCACGCAATTCTGACTTTATAACACATAATTGCGAGTTTATATCTCGCAATTCTGACATCTTTTCTCAGAATTGTGAGATATAAAGTCCAATTCTAAGGGGGGAAAAAAGACGGACTTTTTTTTTTTACCTTAAAATAGTTTATATCTCACAATTCTGACTTTATAACACGCAATTGCGACTTTATATCATGCAATTCTGACTTTATATCTCCCAATTGCGTGATATAAAGTCAGAATTCTGAGATATAAAGTCAGAATTGCGTGATATAAAGTCGCAATTGCGAGAAAAAAAGTCCGAATTCTGACTTTATAAGACGCAATTCTGACTTTATATCTCGCAATTCTGACTTTATAACACGCAATTCTGACTTTATAACACACAATTGCAACTTTATATCATGCAATTCTGACTTTATATCTCCCAATTGCGTGATATAAAGTCAGAATTCTGAGATATAAAGTCAGAATTGCGTGATATAAAGTCCCAATTGCGAGAAAAAAAGTCAGAATTCGGACTTTATAACACGCAATTGTGACTTTATATCTCAGAATTCTGACTTTATATCACGCAATTCTGGCTTTATAACACATAATTGCGAGTTTATATCTCGCAATTCTGACATCTTTTCTCAGAATTGTGAGATATAAAGTCCAATTCTAAGGGGGGGAAAAAGATGGACTTTTTTTTTTTACCTTAAAATAGTTTATATCTCACAATTCTGACTTTATAACACGCAATTGCGACTTTATATCATGCACTTCTGACTTTATATCTCCCAATTGCGTGATATAAAGTCAGAATTCTGAGATATAAAGTCAGAATTGCATAATATAAAGTCCCAATTGCGAGAAAAAAAGTCAGAATTCGGACTTTATAACACGCAATTCTGACTTTATTTCACGCAATTCTGACTTTATATCTCGCAATTCTGACTTTAAAACACGCAATTGCGACTTTATTTCACGCAATTCTGACTTTATATCTCGCAATTCTGAGAAATAAAGTCAGAATTCCGAGATGTAAACTCGCAATTGTGAGATAAAAAGTCGCAATTATCTTTTTCTTATTATTTTGTGGCGGAAACAAGCTTCCATACACATCAAAGTTGATTGTACTTAAAAATTGAAGGCAGCAACTTATTTTTTCCAGTGTAGAATGAAACGCTGTATACTGTGTGTGCAAATAGCTGCATGTGTATGAATTATATGTAAATGCTGCCTTGAAGACAAGAACATCATTTCGTCTTTAAGAATCATATTTTGAGGAAGAAGGATTTCGTGAATTAGGTGTTTTAATATGCAAAGTCTTATTGCGTTTGGACGAAACCCTGAGGTGAGATTGAGTGAGTCTAATCAAAATGCTGTGTGTCACTTCTCATATTTAAGTCAAAAGTTTAACATCACTTTTAACGGTTATGATTGTTGCATATGCACCATAAAGATTGTGTGTTTATTAGGTTGACTCTAATGCAGGAAATACACACAGTGGTAAATAAGAGTGTTTGGGGCTGCTACTATTACTTACAGACTAAATGGAAGGCCGTCAGGATAAACACTGCTTCGTATCTGCGAATAACATTAGGTTTAGTCTGGAACTAGGCCAGATTTGTGTGTGTGTGTGTGTGTGTGTGTGTGCAAGAGGTAAAACAGACCACCTCATCTTCTAGATGCTGGAAGGTTTCCCCCCCCCCCCCCCCAAAAAAAAAATAAAAAAAAAATAATAATAATAATAATTATAGCTGATTTCTTTGTTTCTGCAGCTTTGATCTCATTATCTAATACAATAAAAAAAAAAAATAAATTAAAAACAAACAAACACAAAATAAAAACACCAATATTTAACTGGCGGGTAATAAAACAGAAACAAACTAAATAGAAAAAAGTCCAGAATATCAAAGAGATTTGGCTTTTTTAAAATAAAATAAATTATGTAATATTATATATTATGTCTATTGTATTTAATACAGTATGCCCAATCATAAATGCTTTAATATATAAGATGGAAATTTATTTTATAAATGTTACAGTTAAGGGATTTTTTTTATTTAAAGTTTTACTACTGTCAATTGAGTGAATGCTATAAAAAAAAAAAAAAAAAAATCCAGGTTTTTCTTCATTTTCCCCTGTTCTCTCATTAAAGTGTTGCAAATAATATATGTTTTATTTTTAAATAACTTTGTATCCTGTTATATCCTTTGTATTATACCTTTAAATAGCAAAAGATCATTAAGTATTAGCAAATTAATTCTGAGATGTCTTGTTATTAGTTTGTTTCACATCAAAACCCTCCATCCTGTCTAATAAAATCACAAAATGTATATTTCAAAAGACGAATATAAAAAAGATATCAAGCTGACATCCTCGTGTGAACGAACTCTCAATCCCTCAGCGAGCTAATGGCTAATTTTAGCTTTCTATTTCATTTCCAGTTTCCATGGTTTCAAAGTGCAAGTTTTTGAAAACGATACGGTCATCGTCTCCATGTAAACTACAAAAAACGTGAATCTGTGAAAACATTACAGCGTTTTTAGTCATTTTCGCAGATCGTTTGGGCAACTTCGTCATCTTACGTGAAAAACGCAAAGGAAGACTTTTCCATTTTTACTACATCGTCGACGTACCCAAATACTGCCTTCACATGCAAATTAGACATGAATGGCCTCTCCAGTTGTATTTACGACTAGGAAACTCTGATATATATATATATACTGTATATTTTGTACATTTTATGCATATTGCATGTTTTTTACACAGCGTAAACCGCATTTATTTTACCAAAATTCCTAGATATCTCGGCATATGTTTAGCTACATTAGCACGGGTAATATTTAGCCTATGTGGTTGTCACCAAATGGGGTGCTACATTTCATTCAAAATTCATTGGATATTGACTTAATATGTTTTATACATTTCAGCGTTAGTAAGATTTCCCCTTAGAAATAGACTTAAAAATGGATCTGTCCTTCATGATTCCTATTCTTTCCAGCCACAAAGCATCTGAAACCTATAAAAATCCACAGAAAGTAGAAAATTTCGGCATCACTGGCCATTCTTTTGCTCACCCTGCCAGTTACACCAGATCACATTTGTGGGCGCAAATTCAATCAGCACTAGGCGTAGGGAGTCTTGGCACCAAAATTCAATTTTGCTGTCTCGTCCCGAGGATCGGAAGCGGGTGCCATTTTAACCCCTATGAGCGGGCACCTTTCAATTTGGGGGATTAACGCCACGGGCATCTGATGATCTCAGAGCTGAAGGACGGGACACCCAATGCACCTAACGGCCCCTCCCCCTCCAACCGATCTGATTAAGCTAATTAACTCAGATATCCTTCACCAGTTTCATCTCATCACACGCCACCCACACAGTCACGCTTGAGACATGCGCTCTCCTGGTCCGCCTTAGAAGACTTAAGATAAACTAGCTGTTTATTAGATTGTGTTTTAATTGGCCGATGACATGTATCTAGAATGAAGAGTCTTTTACAAATATAGCTTAAAACGCATACTTAAAATTGCACTATTTGCATTCATGTTGGTTTCACTTGTGTGGTCAGTACAGCTGCTATCTATTCACAGAGTATGCCTGAATTGAAAAGTGAAAGTAAATAGCGATTTCAAAACCCTGCATATTACAGTTTTTTTTCCAATTGCTAACACACTAAAATGACAGACACACAGAGAGCAAAACCTCTTCTCAAGTCTCCAAAAGTCTAAACACATTTTCTGCTTTACACACATTTTGCAATTAAAAATGGCACTTTTTAAATGCACTGAACACGGTTAGAGAACCGTGCATAAGACACAACAATCTGACAAAAAGTCACGTTTGCCATTTCAAAACACTGCCATTCAAAATGACACTACATGAGCTGATTGGCCGATACATGTGTCACCTGACCAAACACCTCAATGGTTCATTGTTAACGCTTCAATCTTTTTCAGTTTACTGTTTTTTTTAGCATATTTTTGTTCAGTCCAATGTAAATATATCTGCTCTTGTTTGGTTAAAATAATAATAATAATAATAATAATAATAATAATAATAATAATAATAATAATGTTTCAACAGCATGTCTACAATTTGAACTATTTTAGTATTGTGGCAAAGCATACTAAAGATGAGCGTGCTTTTCATTATGCCCAACAGTGTGTAAGTTAGTTAGACGAAAAATCCGGTAATATGAATGAAGTGTGTGCCATTTCGTGCAAAAGTTTGATGTTGATACTGCTATATGTAGTTTTGTTTGCAGTGCATAATTTTGCAGGATATATTAGGTATTTTGCAGTTTAACACGCTCTTTAAATAACAAAAAAAGTGACTTTAGATCAGTTTTCAGTTGGTAAATGGCTCAGTCTATTTCAGTTTCCTCAGAATATGGGCGTAAATGCATTTGCTATTTAAACAACGTGGTGCAGGACGTGAAAATGATAATTGCGTCGGGCTGAAACTAGCAAAAAACACTTGCGTCGCACCTGGCGCCACGTTGCAGCGGGTGTATGATAGGGCCCACACAATATAATTACTCAACTATAAATTTTTTTCATCACCATGTCCCTTTAGGTGCTCCGTAGAATGTGTCATTTCCTTTCCAAACACTGTATTTGGCTTCGGGCACATCGTAATCAGTAATACACCCTTGTGATTTGCGAAGCTTTAGCTTGTCTTGAAAATTGCAGTTGCTAACAAGTGTCTAAACGAGTCTACAGAAGTTGTCAGGACATTAATCGTCATCACACTGAACTGGTAAAATCATCTACTCACTAGTCCGCTTTCACAGCCTCGATATGTTTACAATCAAGACAGGGACGTATTTTTAAAATAAAGACTGAAAGAGTTGTCAGAAGCTGAACCCTCTGGTGCTCTTTGGTCCTTTTTGACCAAACATTTGTATTTATTTTTATTTTTTTTTGGAATGGTACGAATCTTGGTAAAGGTTTTGGCACTTGCTATGTGACACATTGACACATGACCGCATTGGAAATGAATGGGAGATGAATTTGATCTAGTGAAATCTTTTGGTTCTGCGGCCAAACTAAATCTTGCTGAAAGCAAATTTTTTTGAGATATCATGCTCAAATTTTGAACACAACTTGTTTAAATTAATGGCTTTGATTTTCTCACAGTAAAACATGTTTTTGAAAATATGTATTTCATATAAAAAAATTAATTGCATTTTTTGCACATTTTTCATAAACAAAATAATTTTTTAAAAACTTTTTTAAGTTCACTTTTTAAACATGTTTTCACTTCAGCAGTAATCTGCCAAGTGTCGTCTTTGAAAAGAGACCAAACTTAAGTCTGTTGCTCTAAAGCATTCAAGATTTACGACAGTTTAAGTGGGAAATTCAATTTTCAGGTCTATGCTCAAAAAGTGAATAAATGGATTATAAATACAGCGTAAATATAATTTAGCACCATAAAATCCCCTAAAAAACCTGAAATATTAAATAAAAAAAACACTGAACTAAAATATAGTACTTTCATTTCATTGAAATAAAAAAATACATTTGACCGACACGCAGTTGTGCCGTCGCGATATAGTTCATTCAAAGCCTATCGCTTTTCACTTCTGCTAAACTTAGGTTCGTCCACTCAAACAGCAGAATCAGACCTGACTATACACCTCTGTTTTCAGTTAGTTAGAGCCACAGTCCTACTTCAGTACAAACAGAGGAGAAAGACACTGTCAATAGGGTGTGAAATTCCAGCAGAGGCCTCCATCTGGCTAATGGCAGGAGACGCGCCAGTGCGTTTGCCATGTGGGTGTTCCTCCCGCGAGCGAAGCCCGGAGGTTTATCTGTGGGCACTGGTGCCCGTCGTGCCCTGGACTCAAAACCATGACATCCGGAGCAGGACAACAGCGACTGGCCGCAGGGCACTTAGTTAAGAGCCAGACTCGGAGCAGCTTGTTGATTTTAAAGTTAGATTTGAGGTCAGCGTGTAAAATCGTGTTGGTTTATTAATAGACCTTAATAAACAGACATCACTTCCAAGATGGAAAAGCATGTACTTACAGATTTATAGCCTAGAATGTGATAAACATTTGATGCGAGAGAAAGAGGCTGTTAGAAGCAACCATGCACTGTTTATTTTGCTTTCACTTGTTGTTCACAGGTGACTCTAGTCTATAAAATGGTGGAAAATGCGGGCATTTCTGTTCATCCGAATGTAATAAGTACAGATTTTTGGCTTTATATCCTATTTATAATAACTTTCTGTGGGTTTGCCAATTACTGGAGACATTTCAATAGATTTGTCCCCCTGAAAAGTAAATCTCAGAGTTTAACAGGCCAATGCTCAGATATTTATTTTTACTGGGCCGTTTCAGCCCAACGCTGCGATTTCATTCTGATGTAAAATAGCGTCTTATTGGCGTGTAATAGGTAAGGATCTGGCCCTCGGGGGGTGAGAGGATTTAAACCATTTCTCTTTCAAAGATCGTGCTCTAAACATTCATTAATTATCTCGCTGAGCACAGTGTTAAAAGATGGGACAGATTCTTGCCCCGAGCTGGCCATCTCGTTTCATTCCAGTTCACTCAATATGAAAAAATCTATTTGTTTCATCAACTGTGAATTCAATTTGCGGTGTGTTTTAATACAGATACACCTTTGCCCCCAGCATAGAGGACGGGTTTGTCCTTTTCTAATTTGATAAAATGAAACTAGACACAGTGAGGGAGGACCAGTGACCTTGATAACTCCAAACCGCTCAAGCTCGTACTCTTCGAAACTTTCTCACATATTTAAATTCAAGGAATTAAAGTAGTTAATGGGTTTGCTGTCATTTTTGTGTGACTTACACCTGCTTGATACGGAGAGGCAGCTTGTTTTGCCGTGAAAGGGTGAATGTTTTGTCACTGTGGCTCTATCAATATTGTTTTGTGTGTTTTGCACAGCAACACTGGCTCAACCAATGGCGTGGGACTATCTGTTTGGCTGACCAATGGCAGACAGGGACACCTGTGTGAAAATGATGTCTTTTTACAATTCATATGGTGTCACTAGTACTAGATAATTGTTTTTTTTAGAAGAATACTTCAATAAATGGTAATTTTAACAGTTTAGTTTCATATTTGCGTTTAATGTTACCTGGGACAATTACACTTTAATGCATTTTGTACCAGTGGCATTTTAGTATCATTAATATACTATTATAATAATTATTAATTTTAGTTCAGTTTTAAAGTTTTAGTAACTTTGTTATTTTTTTT
>NC_138234.1:34142340-34154840 GCF_964197995.2 Scardinius erythrophthalmus
GGTCAACACAGTGAATCCGCTTGAACTCGTTGCTTGATCTGCATTTGAAAACATTTCGCCCTTATGCCATTGCCAATCCTGTGGAATTTATTTCTGCCACAAAATAAGAATATAAAAATGGTAATTTTTTGTCTAATTTTTCTCTCTCGCAATTGTGAGTTACATTTAGCTATTCTGTGTTTTCCCCCCCCCCTAAGAATCCTGACTTTACATTTCGCAATTCAGATTTTTTTTCTCCGAATTCTTAGTTTAAATCTCACAATTTTGCCTTTTTTCTCTCAGAATTCTTAGGTTACATTTCACAATTTTGATTTTTTTTCCCCCTTAAAATTCTGTTCACATTTCGCGATTCTGGCTTCTTTTTTTTTTTTCTCAGAATTCTGACTTTTTCTTTTCCAGAATTTTTAGTTTACATTTTGCAATTCTGACTTTTTTTCCTCAGAATTCTGAATTTACATTTTGCAATTCTGACTTTTTTTCCTCAGAATTCTGAATTTACATTTCACAATTCTGGCTTATTTTTAGTTTAGTTTTCACAATTTTGACTTTTTTCTCAGAATTCTTAGTTTACATTTCGCGATTTAGACTTTTTCCTGGAATTCTCAGTTTACATTTCGCGATTCTGGCTTTTTTTCTCAGAATTCTGGGTTTACATTTAGCAGTTTTGACTTTTTCCTCAGATTTCTGTTTTTTTTTTTATTTTATTCTGAGTTTACATTTAGCAATTTTGACTTTTTTCTCAGAATTTTGAGTTTACATCTCAATTTTTACTTTTTTTCTCAGAATTCTGAGTTTGCATTTAGCAGTTTTGACTTTTTTCTCAGAATTCGGATTTTTTTTATTCTGAGTTTACATTTAGCAATTTTGACTTTTTTCTCAGAATTTTAAGTTTACATTTCGCAATTTTGACACTTTTCCTCAGAATTCTGAGTTTACATTTAGCAGATTTGACTTTTTCCTCAGATTTCTGTTTTTTTTATTCTGAGTTTACATTTCTCAATTTTTACTTTTTTTTCTCAGAATTCTGAGTTTGCATTTAGCAGTTTTGACTTTTTTCTCAGAATTCTGATTTTTTTTTTATTCTGAGTTTACATTTAGCAATTTTGACTTTTTTCTCAGAATTTTGAATTTACATCTCAATTTTTACTTTTTTTCTCAGAATTCTGAGTTTGCATTTAGCAGTTTTGACTTTTTTCTCAGAATTCGGATTTTTTTTATTCTGAGTTTACATTTAGCAATTTTGACTTTTTTCTCAGAATTTTGAGTTTACATTTCGCAATTTTGACACTTTTACTCAGAATTCTGAGTTTACATTTAGCAGATTTGACTTTTTCCTCAGATTTCTGTTTTTTTTATTCTGAGTTTACATTTCTCAATTTTTACTTTTTTTTCTCAGAATTCTGAGTTTGCATTTAGCAGTTTTGACTTTTTTCTCAGAATTCTGATTTTTTTTTATTCTGAGTTTACATTTAGCAATTTTGACTTTTTTCTCAGAATTTTGAGTTTACATTTCACAATTTTGACACTTTTCCTCAGAATTCTGAGTTTACATTTAGCAGTTTTGACTTTTTCCTCAGATTTCTGTTTTTTTTTATTCTGAGTTTACATTTCTCAATTTTTACTTTTTTCTCAGAATTCTGAGTTTGCATTTAGCAGTTTTGACTTTTTTCTCAGAATTCAGATTTTTTTTTTATTCTGACTTTACATTTCGCAATTTTGACACTTTTCCTCAGAATTCTGAGTTTACATTTAGCAACTGACTTTCTTTTCTCAGAATCGTATTTTGTGATTCTGACCTTTTTCCTCAGAATTCTGACTTTACATCTCGCAGTTGACTTTTTTCTCAGATTTTGGACTTTTCACAAATTAAGTTTTTTTCTGAGTTCACATTTCACTATTCTGACCTTTTTTCTCAAAATTCTGAGTTTACATCTTGCAATTTTGTTATTTCCCCCAAAATTTTTTGCCACCTGACCTGACTGCATGCACATGCAGAATTATGAGGAAAAAGGTCAGAATTGCGAGATGTAAACTGTTTGAGAGATAAAAAGTCCCAATTACTTTTGTATAAAAGTCAACTAAGCTTCCATACAATTGAGTGGATTCCAGCTGAAATGGCTGCATTTGGCCTGATATGTGACCGCAACTTTAGAGGTGAAACAAACTGTTGTGACATGAAACTTTAATTGAAGTTGTTTTCCGCAACAATTCAGGGCTTGTGCACTGACAACTGTTGCTTAAGGGCAGTTTTATATCAGATTTATTATTTCATAGCTTTCTATCAGCTGCGAGCTGTTAATCTTTTTGCGTTTGATGGATCGCTATCTGTCAGTCTCATTTCCACCACCTGTAAGATGCACAGAACAGGACCGGTTCTCTGATTGCCGTCTTGGCAGCGACGGGACTGGTGTGTGTATAGTGTGTGTGTGCATGGGTGGGGGTACGTGTGGATTACCTTCTCTCGCAGGAATCTTACCCTTTCTTGGGTTGGAGTTCTGTGTCACAACACGCTCCAGTGAGATTTACAGGCCACACATTCTACAATTGATATGAACCATAGTTTCCATACTAATCCCTGACTATGGGAGCCAAAAGACTGCTATTAACATATGTGTGTAACTCACAAGATATACGTTCAAGATTTCAGGCATTTTCTAGTGTCTAAAATTATAGGTTGATAATAATGGGCTGGTTTGGTGCTCTTTTAAAGTTTATTATCCTACGTAATCTATTTAGCAATCCCAGATATTCGTATGTGGTTCGTGTGGTTCTAGCACAAATACATTTTATGTATGTTTGAATGGACACTGAAACCTACATTATAATACTGACAGCATCCAAAATGCAAGCATTTTATGTATGATCAACTTTAGAGGAGTAATAATGTTTATGGAGCATTTGAAGTTCATAGAATATTGTATTTATTGAAATAATAGGTTGATTTTATTGAATACATGGCAATAATGAGATATGCTCAATGCCATCACATGTATTTATTACATGTACTGTAGCTTAGTTGACATTATACAGTTCTGTGTGATTTCTGGTGCTGTATTCTTGTCACGTAAAACTTGTTTCGAAGGATTTCATCACATTTCCCAAGCCTAAAACTTAAGACGGTGGTATTTTTAAAATTGTGTCTTTAATCATTATTTAATCATTTTTATTTAGTTTTCCATGGCATGGTATAGCTACAGTACAATAACAAAAGTATATACATACAAGTACATTGTAATTACAAATATTAGAAATGTGTATTTATCTGCCATTTTAATAAATATGGAAGTAAAATAATGACAAAAATGCACTGTTTATGCAAAAAATGCATTGCATAAACAGTTCTTGCATTTTAATGCATTGTATTTTTAGCGCTTGCAATTTTTAGGGGGTTCCCACAATAATAGGTAGGCAGAATGTATGTAAAAGTTTGTAGTTTTGAGAAAAATAACGTTTATGCGTGATTTGTGAAAAACAAAAAAAATGAGGCCATAAACCCCATACTGATTATTTTTCACAAGACTTTTGAAAATTGTATCATGCAGCCAAGAATATTTGCTTCAAAACTGTGCAGAAATGCAGGCCTATAACTATAAATCATTAGAAAGGAACACTTCAGTACACTACACTAGAGAGAAATATATGGATTTTCATATGTTACTTCAAATGTTTTCAGATGTTATGAGATTGGAGTAAAAACATCCGAATATTTGGCACGTTTTGCTTTTCAAACTCACAGCACTTGCAGAGACCATTTACTGAAGCGATCGAGCGTCTCCTCACTATGATACATTATTGTTACCACGTTATAAACATTGTTCCACAGTCTCACAGTGTTTTTGTGTGACTCTGAACAAAGTAAGCATTCAGAGCATCACAACGGCGTCATAATTTAGCTGTTGAATATTAATCATAAGAAGATATCAGAGGACACTTTCATTCACAGTTATAGCAGGCGATCTGTTCCTGCTCCATAAAACCATTAGAGAAACTCTGAAATCAGGCTGAGAGGAGAAACAATCGAGATATTTGATAAGAAATGAGAGTTACAGGAGAAAGCAGAGCCAAATACTCGCAGGATCTCATGCCAACATCAAACTAATTTGAAGACATTTTTAACATATTTCTGATGAAAGTCACACCATTGACGTACAGGAAGTTATGCATACCACTAAGATACTTTTTTTTTGCTAGACACATGCATAACCACTGAATAAATAGGCAGATGAACTGATTGTAGAGTTTCACTTCACTTTACCACGGGGCAGCTTTACACCAGCGCATCTGTCATTTTATTACTGAACCAGTCTTGAGTTTGTCTTTTCATATTTGTGGACTGAAACCGTTGAAGATGTTTCTCCCTGTTTTGCTCTGGTTGTGTTTGTGGCTTCCGGATGGTGAGTTTTAAATGTGTTTTTATTGCTTCGGTTGCTTCAGATCTAGTACAGTGTAATAAATGACTGGTAAATTTAGTCAGAGAGGATCAACATTAGGATGAATGCTAATAGCGTCATGCTGGATAACCCTGCTGTTCACCAGAAAAACCTAACTGGTGAACAACAACAACCAGCATTATTGATTTACTGCTCTTAGCTTAAGAGTTCAATGGCTCACTATCTCTCTCTCTTACTGTTGCATACTTATTAAACTGGAGTTCTGCCAGTTAACGGCAAAGTTTCCTGCAGTCGCGGTCAACTTTATCTGCATTTGGGTTGCGTTCATAAACGTTGCTCAATATCTCCAGGTGTTCGCTATGAAGCGAGTTGCGATAAGATTAACGAGTTCCCCCAAAACAATCCGACACTCGGAGACAAAGAACAATGATGAAGTGTGTGGATGTTTTGTCATGTCGGGGTTTCTCCTTCCTGAACGCATGCGTCAGTCAACAGCCCCCTGCTTAGAAGATCCCGGGGAACATCAGTCAGACGGAGGGCGTTTGAGCGTCTCGGCTCTGCCCAAACATCCCCGATGACTCTGGTTCCCATTACCCACGAGTTCTTGAGCCGAGGAACATGGGTGGTTTGATCACACGCTGCACGACCATGGGGGAGCATGTTAGAAGTAGCATGGCCTTAATTCAAACCAGGCGTACTTGCGGCCGGGTGCATTACAGTAAATACTAAAGAGAGCTTTTCGCAGAGGTGCGAGAATCACTCTCTGCCACGGGGCCGCAAAAACATAAAACGAATTAAACGAGATCTGCACAATCGCGAGGGGCTCGATGACAGATGGGCTTTTAATACCCGTATGGGTAATGGACTTTTCTGGATGAAAAACTTATCAACTTCCCTGACCTCTGGATCACCTCAATCCCGTAATAACCGAGTGATCGTATCCGCAATGCATTTGGAAATGAAAGTGAATTCCCCCTTGCCCCCTAACGTCCCGCTTCCTCTCAGGCTTTAGAGGGTGTGTCGACATTGACCTATTGTGATCGACTCTTAATAGCCGCTGCCACTGCACTGGTAATACGGTATATGTAGGAGAGGCCAAAGGTCAAATAGGAGAGGCAGAATGAGACTGAGGGAACGTCACTTAGTACTTACATTTGGTTTCGATTCTTCGTACAGTTTTGGTGGGGTCTGAGTGGCTATTTGTCATTTTAAAGATGTTTTACTATGGATATTATATTATGAGTCAGACATGACTTTTTTTGTAAGACCTTTGGCACCAATCAGAAACTGAGTTCTGGGAACTGTATCATTGTTGTACGTTGGCATCGCCTCTCTCTGTGGCTTAGCAATTACGTTTTGTTCTGTGAGACAATGGATTTGCAAAGCCCTATACTTAAAATGGGTGAAACCTGTCAGCAAGCATTTCACGCTTATGCTCTTATGCACAAGAGTCTATACATGTCAGGTGTGTGTGTCTGTGCGTGTATAACTATTTAACTATATTTTGGGGAGAAATTTGTACCTAGAAGTGACCATAACCTGACACAATCTCGTCCTCATTTGTAAATCTGGTATACAAATAAAGTAATAAAGGTTTTAAAAAATGTGAAAATGCAGAAAGTTTTGTTTGATGGGTAGGGTTACAGTAAGGGGAGAGAATATACAATTTGGACAGTATAAAAACCATTACATTTACATTTGGCAGACGCTTTAATCCAAAGCGACTTACACTGCGTTTTCAAGGCGCACATTTACATTCTTATCAGTTCTTGGGAATTGAACCCATGACCTTGGCGTCGCAAGCGCCAACGCTCTGCTGTTTGAGCTACAGGAAATTTCATCCATGGAATGTTCCCATTTACTGCCCACTAAACATTGGACGTCGGATAGACGTGCAGATCATGTCTATATTGGGTCCGTCGGTCCATGACCAATTCTGGACATCTATTCGACGTCCAAACTAGGTCCACTATTTGGACGTCCAACCATGACCCAACTTGGACGTCATATAGACGTTCAACATTGGACCTTTGAACTGGGTAATTTTTTTCGACGTCCAAACTAGGTCCACTATTTGGACGTCCAACCATGACCCAACTTGGACGTCATATAGACGTTCAACATTGGACCTTTGAACTGGGTAATTTTTTTCGACGTCCAAACTAGGTCCACTATTTGGACGTCCAACCATGACCCAACTTGGACGTCATATAGACGTTCAACATTGGACCTTTGAACTGGGTAATTTTTTTTGACGTCCAAACTAGGTCCACTATTTGGACGTCCAACCATGACCCAACTTGGACGTCATATTGACGTTCAACATTGGACCTTTGAACTGGGTAATTTTTTTCGACGTCCAAACTAGGTCCACTATTTGGACGTCCAACCATGACCCAACTTGGACGTCATATTGACGTTCAACATTGGACCTTTGAACTGGGTGATTTTTTTCGACGTCCAAACTAGGTCCACTATTTGGACGTCCAACCATGACCCAACTTGGACGTCATTTTTACGTTCAACATTGGACCTGAACTGGGTAATTTTTTGGACGTCTATGACAGGTGCAGGAAATTTACATGATTATTATAATTTTTTTAATTTACAAATGAAGAGCTCTTTTCCAAAACGCGAGTTTGTCGTGTCATTTTGCTGTGTAATGAACCTATTCACTGCTCCATCCACGTTTCCAAATCGCTATATTTAAAATGTAATAAATTTTTAAAATATTTAAAATATTATATTTAAAATATTTTAAATGTACTGCAAGATGCTCGTGATCCAAGCGCCGAACCTATTTTTAGCCTAAACGCGATAATCATAAATTATATCACTCTCTCTGTAGCTCAAACAGTAGAGCGTTGGCACGTGGAGCAGATGATCACGAGTTCGAGTCCCAGGTAAAGCAAGGTGTGTGTGTGTGTGTGTGTGTGTGTGTGTGTGTGTGTGTGTGTGTGTGTGTGTGTGTGTGTGTGTGTGTGTGTGTGTGTGTGTGTGTGTGTGTGTGTGTGTGTGTGTGTGTGTGTGTGTGTGTGTGTGTGTGTGTGTGTGTGTGTGTGTGTGTGTAAGAAACCGCTGTTTTGTTTGAGAGCACTGAGCGCGATTTATTGTAAACAAACTTTTGTGGATGGACGTCGAAAAATGACGTGCGGAAGACGTCGAAAAATGACGTGCGGAAGACGTCGAAAAATGACGTGCGGAAGACGTCGAAAAAAGACGTCGCCTGGCGTTACAAAACAACCCCTTCAATGGACCAAATTTGGACGTCCAAAAATTACATGAAAATGACGTCACTACGACGTCACATTGCGCAGTGGGTGTAGATAGCTAAGCAGACGTGTGTGATGAAGAGATCAAAATAGAGATCAGTACGGTGTGCCGATAAGAGTGTTTGAAGTGCAGAGCAATGGGAAGACACTATAACTGAAGGCAGTGATAAAGAGAGGGGGACGGGGGGGAGGGTTTCTGTAGGTGCCGGGACATCAATTAGCAGTTCCCCTCCAACTTGAGTGCCCGGACCATGACGTAAATGACGTTTCTACATGCAGAAACTCACACACACTACTAGAACTTTAGATTTGGAGTGTTTAGAACTACTACTAGATTTGCAAACGTATTTTAGCGTCCAAAGGTATTGATTTACAGTGCAAAGGTCTTAGACAATGAGTTTTTTTACAAACCGGGCACTGACACCAGTAGCATCATCCTGGTGGTGGACTGTCTCCCAGTCAGATTTATGTTCCCTCACTGCATATACCCAGAGCAAAACAAGTCCATATTGCTTCAGCCCTAGTGTTTGTTAGTTCAGCATCAAAGTTAGTGCCGGGCATGCAGTCCAGTAGTGGAAGGGGATCGGGTGTAAGTTTGAGAAATTTCCATATGTCCACATGGCAATAAAATGTCTGCCACTTTACTTATTGCGGTTGTAATAAATGCCAGGTGCACAGTCTGTTTTTTTCAAGGCACTCCATGGACACGCAAGAAAAAACGATGTTTAAAGAAATCTTGCTGTTTGACCAAATACAGACTTTTCAAGTATCATAAAATACGCAGAACGGTTATTACCATTCATAGGGACAATAAAACAGAACAAAAAGTTCTCAATGAAAACTAGAATTCAAATAACATTTAACCTTTTAAAACAGTTCACATATAACGACAAATAACCAAGTAATAAAACGTTTGCTAAACAACATAGAACCTAAAGGCAGTGAGCCAATCAGTCTATTAACTTGAATTTTCCATTCATGCAAAATAGACCCCAGAGTTTTGGTCTGGGTTTTAGTTTGGCCCCATATTTATGGCTTCACGCACATACTTTTTTAGTTTAACAAACATTCTTATGAGAAGACTTCCTTAGTGCGCAACTAATCCCCGTTCTCATGACCCAGCCCTCTTTCAGATCGCACATAAGATTTCATTCAAACACATGACTGCCTAAATAATAAATCAAATCTCACTTGTGTCTTTATACAGCAAAAGCAGCCACATAAATAACAAATATATGAAAGAAATGTTGGAACTGCAATTGATACTCTCTTAGAGTGCATTAATATTAGCTGAAACGCCACTTTCGTTGAAAAAACAAGTTTTTTTTTGTTGTTTTTTTTTTGTGTGTGTGTGTTAAAATTACACTTTAGATAAAAAATAAATACTCTATTGTTTTCTGCAACGTTACATTTATAATAATAAAGCATTTTTTTAAATACTTTGGTTTTAGTAAGCAAAATAAAAATCATGCAGCTCTATTTCAAGTAATTTATGACGTCAATATAACATTGAAGATGAAGATAAAGATGATGCCAAACACAACTTTGCACCAAACTCCTGAAGCACTTGACCTCTCAAGCGAAGTTAAAATATCTAAATTCAATCTGAAATATGATAGAAATGTTTGCTTTTATTGGCAATCAGTGCTCAGATAAAGCTAAATTAAACATTTGGAGTGAATCAAGGCTCTATCCTGGGTCCTTTTAGATTTAGCCCGGCTACACATTTCTAGATGATTTTCTATTTCAGCCATACACACTATATGTTTTAATGAATTGACAGTAGTGTCAAAAAACGTTCAGCTAAACATAATAACAGAAGCCCAGAAAGTGAAACTAATCAAACCTCTTACCACACTCATTTAAAAACAGCTGTGAGACTTATGTCATAAATGCTTTTTATCATTTGAAATTAACTGTCAAAAGTGCATTGTTTCAGATTTTATCACAAATACACAGATGTTGAAGTATGCCTTCATTACTAGCAGACCGCATGGCAATGCTCTCCCGTGAAAAAAAAGATCAGACCATGAATATAAACTCAATGAAAAAGTGTTCACGCAGCATGCAAGCAGTGCAAAACATTTATACATTTATGAAGTAGTTAAGGTTGTCAAACTAAGATAAGCTGAAGTTATTAAAGAGAGTCACTTTCCATTTCTTAAAAAAAAATATATTATTCAAAAATAAACATTTAAATGGAATAAATCAAGGGATGGGTGAATAATGGTCATTTTAAATATAAATTAACCTTTTCAATGTTCATTTATAATTTAGATTATGCAATGCCTATCTTAAACCCAAAGTAACAAAGCAAAATAAACACTCAATAATAATAATAATTACAACAGCATTTTACTCTTAAACTTTATTTATTTTTTTACAAAGCACAATAGCGTAATCAATACTTTCAAGGCAGAACCAGTTTAATTTGGATATAATTACTATATTTCAAAGAGGCTTCAAAATTGTTGTCCTCTAAACAGAGACAGAGCGAAGGAGAAAAGAGTGTGTAAAATAGAGCAAGAGCGAGGTGATGAGAACAATATAACCCTTCTGATAAGCAAGTAAGTACAGCATGTGATCACTTCATGTAGAACAAATGCTAACCGTATGTTTAGTGTAATATCATAAATCATAACATGGCAAAATATGAACATACAGGTCAACGTGGCACATCCGAAGCGTTTCCCCAGTCCACGCCAAACCTTTAACAATCCCTCCGGCTTTATCCTTCGAAAGTAGCATCCGTATAATTCAGCAACTACTGAAGCAAATAGGCTACTACTACTAGGCTACTACTAAAATAAATCAGTGTTCATTTTTCAATATATTTATGCATGTAAGCAATACAAATTAAAATAGTTACAGTACTTACAGTGTAGTTTTGTTGAAATAAATCGCGCAATTACACATTTTTACTATCATAAAAAAAATGCTGATAATGAATAAGGGTTAAAATAATAGGCCTGTGAATGTTACACACATTGTAACATAGAATGTTACCAAAAGAAGAGTATTAGGTTTGTTCGTTTCCACGAGAGCTTTTGAAGACATGCAAGCTTTCAGACCCGCAGAGCGGCGCTCTCACCCTGCCAACTGCGCCGGATCCTCCAGGGGGCGGAGCCACGGGAATGACTGACAGCTGATTCTGAGCGTAACTCCTCCCCCCACCGCCTTCCTCGCTCTCCCTCCTTCACTCTTTCCCTGATTTCAGAGAAGCCGATCTTCATTCCAGTGCACATGGAAAGGCAGAGGAGCAGCAACGGTCCGCGCTCACGAGAGGTAACGCGCTCAGGGATTTTACGCGTGAAGCCGCTATAAGGTGATTCTACGGGACGCGCTTTATTCTCGGACTACAGCAGAATGTTATTTGAGGACGAATGGACATTTGAACAACTGCTCTCCGTGTAGGGATTTCACTGTGCAACATCTATAAACGGACACACATGTTCTCCACTGATGAAAAGAGCACCCGGTGGATGAGTTTTAAAGCTCTTTCAGCGCTGATTTAGATATTTCGCACATTGGATTACATAAACACTGCTGAAATCATTGCGGTTTATGGAAACAGAGCTGAGAAGAAGACAGCTGAAGTTGGAGAAGAGGGTCTCTGAAGCTGAACTGAGGGTCTGAAGGATTTTACAATCTCCTCCACTTTCATGTCCGAAGTGTCTGGTTTATGACAATGGATTATTTGCTGTTTTTATGCGGCTTGTTGCTGCCTCTGTCCTCGGCTGTTGAAGGTAAGATTGCCTATTAAATATATTTTACTCGCAATGCTTATCAAGGGGCGCGCGCGTCACCGATCGATGTGCGTCTATAGAAGTTGCGCTTATAATAATAATCACACCATCGAGGTTTTACGGTTTTAGTTTTATGCGTTTGAAGTAAACCAGAAACACGCGTCTGGTCCCGATATTTCTTTAAAATGCACCGGGGAATCGATCTGGCCATTGAATGTCACCAATACACATGCAATTACACCGCGCAACTTCTCCCTCCTAATCGTTGTCTATTTTCTTTCACCAACACAATAGTTGGTGTCTTTCGTAAAGGAAATGTCTCTACAGGGAGTCCCACTTCAACAGTCTCTCTGTCAGTCGGACACAAACCCAGGTTCCCTCAAAAGACTCATGGGGAATTTTGAGCATTTTATTCCTGGATACATTTAAGGAAGTGTGAGCGATTATTGAACCTATAAAGTAACCAAGATTAACATTGTATTTGCTACTATTTGTATATAGGCTAGGTTGCACACATGTCAGGCATATTGTGAATCAGTTATGGCCTTTTTGTGCGTCTCTCTCTCTCTCTCTCTCTCTCTCTCTCTCTCTCTCTCTCTCTCTCTCTCTCTCTCTCTCTCTCTCTCTCTGTGTGTGTGTGTGTGTGTGTGTGTGTGTGTTATTTTTAATCAAAATTGTATTCATTTATTTCATAATGACTCAGATCGGTAGTTTAGTTGGCTTTTGATTCAATTAATTCTTCGAAGTCTGGACCCCCATTATGGACCAGGGGACCTTTTGACACCAATAAAGATGAAAACGAGTGCGCGCGCGTTCATAGATTTTCAGGGAGAACAACAATGTCGTTTCATTTATTTACGTATTTATCGTTATTTTAACCATAATCGGCGACAAGCATGACATCGCGAACACTTGCTTATTGTACCTTGACTTGTATTCGTGAATTCGCCAGTTATTCTTTAAAACAACACTTATAATGCCATAAAAGTCGTATTATAGGCCTGCTATTAACGGGCGATTTATTTGATATGCTGTTGCCTTACGAAAAGCCCCGAATAGCCTAATTTGTTTTAAAGATGAAAAAGCTTGCA
>NC_138234.1:34157340-34312599 GCF_964197995.2 Scardinius erythrophthalmus
TGCCACAGCTTTGGCTTATATTTATGTCTTTTCATACAAATAATGAATTTTATTAATGTCCATGTCCTGTGTGCGAGCCATTGAAAGGTCATATGTTAAAGCAGAGTAGCTATAGGGTGAACAGATGTCTGTTGGCTTTGTTTCAGACTCTCGTAAGGAGCTCAAAAGGGTCTCAGACTCAGGCTTAAAGATGCTATGAAAACCAGGCAGGGCTATCGTAAGCGCGTGTACTCTGGTGGTCGGCGAAAGCTCACATAACTAACCCATAAACATTAGTACCGATAACCTTTTGGATTCAGGAATGCTCCGGCTGTGAAATTCGTCAGCATTCTAAGCCCCATGCAGCGTGGCGCAATAACTTGCGCTGAAGGCCAATATTTAACCGAGTGCTCTGTTAATTGATGAAGAAGTGGACTGGACGCTGACTGGAATGTAGAATTCGCTCTTTTTTTGGAGTGTCCACTCAAAAGGGCAATCCTGGCAGCTGATGCAAAGGCCTTTACAGAAAAATAGGTCTTTGACACTCACGACAGTGTGAGGAGAGAATGTGTCTGGGCCTGAACACTGCCAAAATCCCCCCGGTGCTGTCTGCAGCTACTGAAGCGGAATGAGAGAGAGGAATCGAGAGCAGAAAGAAAGAGGGATTGAGAGAAAGAGAGACATCGGAGCTTGGTTTCTGTCTTCGGCTGGTCAGGAGCAAGATGGGTGGCGCTGGCAGGGAATATATCTCCTACCAAAACGCCCTTTGAAAAGGGGGACGGCAGCGCAGAGTACCCAAACAAAGTCACATGATGACAGGCACAATACATTTTTCTTCCCATCTAAATGGTTTTCCCTCTCCGACTCAACCACAGGGATTTTGACTTTACTGCATGCCTTAATTGGTTCAGTGAATTTACAGTCAGAGCCAATTTGATCGGATACAAATATAGTAGAGAGTTTTTCCCTGTTCAGAAACTTGTATTATTTGTTTTGAAATGTGTCTGTCTAAGATGTGTTTTACCTCTATAAGATCTAAGACTAACAGCACTGTGACCTGTTAGCTGCGTGAGTAATAAAGCAGCGAAATAATAATTTGCTTCAGTTTCAAACCGCCAGATACGAGGCAACTCCGTCTTTCAATATGCATGTAGTGTGTCAAAATGCACATAAATAGTAGTAGCACGCAGAAATAGGCTACGTGAGCTCAGACTATGGAAGTGAGATGACATGCGATCTGACACACACATGGAGTCCTGCTACGCTCCTGAGAAATGACTAACACATTTTTACAAGAATACCATAGACATTACTTTATAGCGAAGCTGTTTGGCTAGAAGGAGTGAGGAAAAGCGTTCAGACTCTTGATCCTTTGATGTTTATGAGCATTAAACCAGTCTGGCTTGCTCTGCTGATGAAGCAGATTTCTTTGATATGAATTCATCAAAATTAGAGAACAAGAGAGGGGAGAAAACACAATCCAGAACCTAATATTAGCTTTTAAACTCCAAAATATAAACCAAAAAAGATACTGATTGAATTATATTAAATGATACTGAACTGACAATGTGCAACACAGTGAAAACAACTGTAACTGTCAGATAAATATTTGTGCTAGTTTTCAACCACTAGTTCAATTGAAGGGAGTGTGTGATGTTAGAAGCCCTGCAGGAAATGGCTAATGCTAACGCTAGGTGCAAATGTCTGCTTTGATTAGCAACATGGGCATGTGCGGACCGGGTGGGGGATGTTAGTCTAACGACGGCTTCTAAACTCCACGCTACCAATCAAACCAGGCCTCTAGACGGTTGAAACATGCTCATAATCTCCACATCAAACATCGGGAGCCCCAGGCAAGAGCCCAAAAGCACACTGGCCCTTTACCCTTTCTGTTAAATCTAGACTCGAATTTGCACTTTTGAGCCATGCTGTTCAATTACACATCTGTAGACTTTCTTAGCCATTCATTTTGTTGATGCGTATGTGTACAAAAATGAGTTCTGACTGGTTTGGGGATATTTGAGGAAAAGCTGAAGATTCTTAATGTTGTTAGATTTTATGTTATGTATGTAAAAAAAAATATATATATATATATGATCAAATGTTCATTAGGTTTATTGATTTGTATATATTTTGTTAAAAACTATTTAGCATTTAATATAATATTTATCAGCTAGCTAATACAAGAAATAAAGCTAATATTAATAACAGTAAATAAATGTGTATTTGGAATTCAATTACTCTTATTGTAAAATCTATCCATTGAATATTGTAAAAAGCTAATGTAATACACCAAGTTTTATTGTAGCAACAATAAGTGCAGTATCTATTTTAGTGGAAACTATTTTTACCATGGTATGCTTGTGTAAGGGTAATTTGTTTTAGCCGACAACACAAAATGCACTGGTGTTAGGCAGGAATTCTTTTACGTGATCTGTCACCTCTCCATTTGGTGTTCGAGGTTAGAGCAATGGCCCTTTGGCAAGGTGCAAATGCAGGTACTTGTGAAAAGCAGTTGGTTACGTGTCGTAAAAGTCCCTGAAGGCATTGCAAGTCTGTCTGTTGTAGCTGTGCTGCTAGTATTTTGAAAATCAACTTTCAAGTAAATTCCTTTAAGACATCTCACTTTGCTGAGAACAGTTTTGTTTTATTGCCATGCACGTTTGAGTATAAACATACGATATTATACAGTGTTGCATGTAATTCATTAGATAATTTGCTTCTGTAATCATAAGCATATTTTCCCCCAACATCCGTTCTCATACCCTCTCTTGCTTTAACTGTTGATATAACACCACATCTAGTTTCGCCATCCACATCCAATCAGGGATTCTCAATGAATCTCTGTGACTGATTCATTTATGGCTCGTTGTCAGGCTTGATCGATCACATTTCCTTCTCACTTAGCCTTCCTGGCAACTGCCCTTTCGAAATGTGCCAAGACTCCTAGCGCCTCTCATTACCAGCTTTTTTTGACTTATAGATGAATGGCAGGGTAGAGGAACCGATGAGTTTGCAGATAGTATCTGTCCAGTCATCTTCCCATCAACCTCCTGTGTAGCTGACATAGGCCAGAACTGCCATGGAGAAAGGGCGCTAGTCGAGTCTCAAGAGCAACCCTGTAGATGAAGTGACATGTTTCTTCATCGACTTCAGAACTGCCCTTTTCCAGCCTTGTCTCAAGTCTAGAGAAGATTAGAGATATATTGTAAGATAGGCAATCGTGCTCCTGGAGATCTTTCTGCAGAACTTAGATTGAACCATACACCCAGCTCCTGAACTAGATAATCAAGGTTTTGGGGTTGATTAAAAAACACAGACAGGTGTGTTACAGCTCTAAACTCTCCAGGAGCAGGACTGGACACTCCTTAATATAAGGCATACCGTGCACCCTCAAGTCACTTGCGATCTACGATGAGTGGCTTATCTGTTATTAAAGTGCCCTCAACCTGAACGGGAGAGATGAGGATATAGGCGAACAAAGGGACAGAGAAAGACTGAGAGAATTGTCCAGTATCCAAAAGGCACTTGGTACAGTATTGGTTGAGCAGTTCATCTGAAAAGGTGCTGAGAGGAGAGACAATGGAAATACACTGGATCTGGTCAGATGGGGTTATGAATGCAGTGGGAATTGAGGCAGAGCTCGGGACAGCGAGAGCCGAGAGTTTTCATCTTCTGTCTTGGACAGCTGCCATGGATCTATCTCTGCATCTTAAAATTGACTTGCTCTGCCTAGCTATGCCTGAGAGGAGATCATTGTTTCTGCCTTTTCACTCTCTGTCTCTCTGTCCATCTTTCTACCTATCACTCTTTTTTTTTCAGAGCTAGTCTAAGAAACTCTTGATGGGCAAGGGATATGCAAGGGTTTTTAATGAATCTGAAAAGCCAGCGAGCATCAATCAATGACGGCCTTGAGTCTGCACATGAAATCAGGTCCACCTGACAGTGGGAAAGTAGAAAAGAAGGTTACAGCCTGCATACAGAATAAAGAATCTCCCGAGGCAGGAATAATGTGCTTTCCAGTGTAACAGACAGATGTTATCTCTTATGTCGCAACAGTTGGTGGCTTGAAACTGTCACTATTTTTTTTTTTTTTTTTTTGGTATACTCATTTATAAGGCTGAAACTGCATCTAGATGCATGTTGACCATAAAAGGGATGACAACCTGGTGAAAACCCAGAGAACAAGTGTGGGAAGTTCAGAGGCCTCTCCCCCAACAGGTGGGCCTTATCCCGACAGAGAGGGTAAAGACAATGCACCTCTTTCTCTACTCTGTTTACCATCCCTTTCCCCGCTTCCCTGTCACTTCTTTGCTACACTTTCCCACCATCTTTTTACAGCCCCCCTTTCCTGTTCTCCCTGGGCACCTTATGCGGCCGTTTCTTATCAAGGAGATAATTCTAATTGTGGCATTATTTTCCCTATCTGTTATCTCACCCTTTCAGTGATATCAGAATCCCAGAACAGGACCAGAAGCTTAGGGACAGGGCCTATTTACCCACAAAACCTTTGTTGTATGCAGTCATTGATAAGATTTGTGACTGTGTGTGTGTTCCTACAACTCTATTCTGTCAAATTCCATACACTGCACGGAGGAGAGTCAAAAAGAGGTCTCTAACTAAGAACAAGCGGCATGCTGATGTGACACAAACCCTCATGGGGTGTGAAAGCAAGCATATTGACGTGAAATGGAGCTGGCACTAAAAACAAATTAAAATATCCCATGGCCAGATGGGGATGGTGAACTGAGGAGCCATATTTGTATCATGGGTGTGAGACGCACCACAGTGAAACAGCTTCATTGCCACTTTTGCCCTGCCGTGTCCTCTGGGAAATGACCTAAAAGGATGGCGATGATTAGCAATTCAATTTAGCCAGCCGTCGGTCAATATGGCAGGCCAAGAGGAGATGGTTGTTGATGCTGCCTTGCCATCAAAATATGTGGCGATCGAAATGTCTGGGGACTCTCTTCTCTTTCTTGGTTAATTAAGCAGGCGCTTTGTCACTGTTCTTACTTATTCATAAATCTTCCCTTCATTTTAAGACAGCTTGGTCTGAAGAAGCTAGCTAAGTAGGCGAGCACTTAAGGGTAATCTATAGAGTTCAACATTGGACGCAGCTTTGTGCCTGGTTAATTAATCAAGACACTACAGTGGTGTCATAAACACAAAGCTACTTATGACTAAAGCATATCAAGAAGGTAATATCTAGAGATTCTTATTTTAGCGCATACATTTGTTGGCACTTTTATTGATTCAAAACAGATAGGACAGGAAATAAGCCATGAATTAATGTGTTGTAGCATGTTTTCTAACTGTCAGCGCAGCAGCTAAAAACTTCCATCGATCCATCCATTCTTCAAACCGCTTCGAATTTGTAGGGTCACAGGGATACGGGTGCTTTTCCCAACACCCCAAAGTCAGGGCACCATCCTGCACAGATGGACAGTCACAGAGCTAGCAACTTCATACCACACTGCATTTCTGAAAACCAAATCCCAATGCTAACAGATCTTTAGCCATTAGGACACTCTATACATGTCTATCAATAAAGAATGAGCAATCTGTTTTCTTATCTCTCTTTTATTTATGCCATTCTTTTGCATCCGTA
Organism: Scardinius erythrophthalmus; assembly: GCF_964197995.2. Lineage (NCBI taxonomy): Eukaryota > Metazoa > Chordata > Actinopteri > Cypriniformes > Leuciscidae > Scardinius > Scardinius erythrophthalmus. Next base: position 34,162,931 of record NC_138234.1, read on the forward strand.
CTCGCCTGCCCTCAGGTTATGAAGTTTAGACTCAGGGAAACATGTCCATTCATGCATCCCTCTTCTGAGGAAGATGTAAATACAGGGTTGAAACCAGTTCATATGGTCAGTACTCCAGTGATGGAACTCCTGTACAGCTGACTTGTTCCTATGAGTAATCTATGCTGAGGTTCAGTACACACCCTGTGGTTCTTTTGATGAGCGCTCCCAAGTTGAACTCACCCTGCTTCTAGACCACCAAGAGATGTAACGTACCTGAAACACAAAAGTTCACGTGTTGGTTCCAAGCAGGCAAGGTGTGGTTAGCAGGGCTGTAATTAGTGTTGAGGCCACCAAGTCTTTGTGACGGCATGTCTGTGTGTGTTGGATTTAGTGGATCTATGTGTGTGTGTTCAAGTGTGTGAAAGAGAGCTACAGCAGACAATTCCCAGACTTCTTATTATCTCTATACCCGACAATTGCATCTCTTAGCACCTGTACAGTACTTCCTAAATTGAAGGGTGTTTTCATATAAAATTATTTTCTCAGAAGTTGCCTTTTTGCCACATTTTCTATCTGTGCCTTTGGTTTCCCAGATACTTTTTCAGTACTTCAAAACAAACCAGTGTTTATACAAGACACAATCTTATTGAAGGACTTTATTGATTCAGTGTAGACGCTGTTAAAGCCACTGTGGCTGATTTATCAGTCAATGATTGACTCTAGATTGCTATAAACTTCCATGTCACCTGCACTTCAAACAGATGCCCAGCAGCAGCCCTGCATTTCCCATCCCACGTCCACAGTTCTTGTTGATTCAACTATGTTATCTCATGTGGCCATTTCCCTTAGTTCTTCCATCAGCGCCACTGTCTTCACATAATAGCAGTGTCATTTTAGTGGTGTCTCTAGATATACCCACATTCTGACTTTACATGTTTTATTTATAATATGAATGGGAAGTATGGATAAAATAAGGTTATTTTAACAGGAAATTCAATCTAAAATTGCTTCAGATATTGCATAACCACATAGTGAAAGCATATTTAAAAAATGAGACCCATCTCATGTCGAACTCCATCTTCCCCCCCCCACCCTCAGCCTTCTCACCAGGCCCTCTACTGAGACCCATAAATCAATGGAGCTCAGTAGCCTGTCGGGGGTTTACCGTCTGTGGGGGGTATTGGTGGCCCAGGCTCCCCAGCCGTTGGTTTTAGTTACACATCAATGAAGGGTGAATAATACATTAGTCAGCCCCTGACAGTACAGTTATAGGCGGGCAGGCAGACGGAGCCTCCCCTGGCCCTTCATCAGCGCATCTGTGCCATAATCAGCCTCTGGAGACATACCTTAGCTTTGGCCTTCCTCTCTTCCACCTGATTTACTTACTGTGTATGCTAATATTATGATATTTAAACGCCTTCCCTGTGGGTAAAAGGGGTAGATCTCCCAAAAATGAAAACTCTGAAACAACATGAGCTTGAGCAATCACGTAAAAAGAGAAATTTTAAATAATGCATTTGTCTTTTTTTTTTCTTCATACAAGTGTTTTATATGTTGAGCTGTTCCGTGAAGTATATCTATATAGAATATGGTGTATGGCTGGCACTGTATGTTATGTAAGAAATTGCACCATTCCTTTCGTTTAGGGGTCAAGAGCTGCAAGTGACACCCATAAAGTCCAGGTTAATAATTTGAAGCAGGCTGGAAGTATTGCAACTGACCCAGGTCGGACAGCAAGGACTGTAGAGATGGATTGTTGTGGCATAAATGGCCCCGGAACTGTAGCCTTCTCAGTCCAGCTGCACTGTGTACTGATTTATATCTGAAGATTTTCAAGTGACTAGCCCCCTTCCTTGCATGCACAATTACAGAAACATTCACAGTCTCCTTCCAATGTATCAAGGCTTTTATTTAATTGTTCAGAGACATCTAAACCCCTGGCCATATGGGGCACCCTAGAATTGGATGTCAACCGTTCTATCAACCTTCTCCAGCATAATTGCCCAGAAATGAACTTCCATTGCTAATACCTTCTGTCACAATCTGCGAGTCAATTTGCTGTAAGTGAAACACTTAAGTGCATGATTGTGTGATCGCCAATGACCTAGACGGCCACGTGTCCTAATCAGGCAGTTTTTTCCTTTTTAATCAACAATCCCAGAGGCGGAGAATACTCCGATGACCGTCTTCCATACACTCTGCGTCTATGCGTTAAAGAGCCGAAAACCATTTAGAGAGGTCTAACGAGTCAAGTTATTACTGCAGCCAAGTGTGAGATTAATTAACTGAGCAGCAATTAAGGACGTGGCTGAAAAGATCTAACAGATAAGCATGGGGCGAATAGTAACCACCATTTTTTGCTGTAGCCAACTGGGAGGGCACAAGGAGTAAACAGAAATAACAAGCTACAGAATAGCCTCCAATTACAACCCAGGCTCATTGAAAAAATGTGGCTGTGGCGACATTTCTGAAAAGTATTACTATTTGTTGGTGTTGGCTGCCACCAGTGTTCATTTCAGTTGGAAACTGCAGTGAATTGTATGCATAGGTATATTTTCGTAGATAAAAGTAGGCAGAGGCACATTCTAGGTAGGTTAATATGATTTTACCTAAGTAAGACATACCTGAATCAGCAAACTTTATTGGTTCCTGAACAACATTCCCATCAACCGATCAGTTCCCTCTGGTTTGAGCTGTAAAATATTGATCCAGGAACATGTTTTATGGGGTAAATTCATCTTGTGCATTAATATGCATGCACATTTGCATATTTCTGCGCCCTACTTTCTGTTATTGACACATTTCCAAAGTGCCAGAGTGGGGCAGAAATTTCCAGGAAGAGTGTTCTCAAATATAGAATGAATGATAGTGTCCCTTTCACTCAGGACAGTTCCAAACCATGCTTTAGTCATTGTTTTTGTGTGTGTATCCAACAGTCACAAAGGCCCTACCCAGCCACATTCCTGTCGGTAACTGCCTAACCTTTCTTTGTTGTTGCGGCTCTGACCTGACTGAGATAATGAGTGGGCAGGTAAACATTAACGAGTGACTCTGGGATTAATGAGCTAACGTGAGAAGAGGTAGTCGAAAGAGACCTGCGCTGCCTCAGGCTAATGTGTCACATATAGCAAGAAATGTAAAAAAATAAAGAACATAATAACTCCTATTACATTGCGGTGTAGCTGGAGCCATTAGAGATGTTTTCTTTGTTCGAGCAGGTAAACCACAACATATCCTGATAATTAGCATGCAGCATGGCAGCTGAAACTGAGCTAGCGATTTGTTCCCATGTCTTCAGCAGTAGCTGCCAATGCTAATATGTGACAGCACTGGGAGGTTAGCAGGGTTCTTGCCCTCACAGCTTGGGGGTTTCTTTTCATGAAATGAAAAGGAATCTAAACCTCACTAGCCGCCCCAGACGGTATATATGAAACATTACAAAGCGATCGAAAGCCACTGGAACGCTGGAAATGTGGACCACATCAGTCCAGTAGCTGCGAACAAACAGCTGTCCCATGATACAAAGCAGAAATGTCATATTTAACAGCCATTATAGGTTATTTGTATGTTTGCATAGTACGATGATATTGTATGTTTGGCTGATGACTAAAGCAGGAGTAATTGTATCCTGACATATACATCGCAATGCCTAATTCATAGCAGAACTTTAAAGAAAAAAAGTTATAACCAAAACCTTTACATTTATATACGCTAGAGTTATAGGTCCTTCTGAGTGATGAATACACAATTTTGAAGGTTTCTTTAATTATACAGGCATGTTTTTATTACTTGTCTTTTTAAATCGTTTTTAATATTATATTATGTCATATTATATTGTATTACACTGTAAAAAAATAATATGATAAATAAGTTATGTCAACAAATATTTTACATTTCTTCAACTCATCAAAAAAAGTTAAGCAATTTTCAACTTTTTTTATGTTATACAAGATTAAACTGTTTTAAGTCAGTTTAATGCAATTTCAGTTGAAATGACTTAAACATCCAAGTTGATTGTACTTAATTTTTTTTTTTACAGTGAAACTAACAGAATTCAATGTTTTGAATTCACATTAACAATTATTTTTGCTACTTTGCTTTTTTAATATCTTAGTTTTGCTATTGTTTCAATGCCTTTTACATGGGCTATATTTGTATATCATATAGTTTTAAACTTATCACACTTTCAATTTAAAAATGGAAATATTACATCTTTAATAATTGAAGAAACACCCATATATGTGTGCATTTGAGTGTTCCCTGTTCACTGTGTGCCTTTATCGACCAGAAACCATAATTTTAGCTTTGACATCATCCCTGACGTCCTTTCACAAACATCTTATCTCAAGGTAAAAGGGGTTTGAGGAAATGAGAGTTTGGGGGCATTTCAACATCCGCCACACTGTGAAGTACCTCCTTAGTGTTATAGCATGGCAAATGCCTTCCAGTGGTCCTGAGGGATCGTGCCATTACCATATATTTAGCCTAGATGTCTGTTGGCTGCCTCTGCAGTGGCATAATGAACGTGTCAAAGGGAAGCAAGTACGGCAAACGGGCTGTTGCAGAATGGAGATGAGTCCCTGGACAGCGGCTTCAGCCGACAGCTCCTCTCCGAGGCTGACAGGCAAGGCCAGTGGGCAGCATGGTGCCAAAATACCTCCATAATGAACCTGGAATGAAGGTATGAGGAAGTCAGCGGTGCCTCCTGTCCCGTTCTTTATGGCTTGGATTACAAAACACAGGACGGGAATACAAAAATATTGGTTGCATTTTATTTTACAGTACATTGCACTTACCTAAGAATTCTACTTAAGTGTAAATAAAAGGTAACTACATGGTTTAAGGTTAGGTTCAGGGTTAGAACTAGCTTGTTTCTGCCACAGTATAATACATTTTTAAAGATAATTGCGACTTTTTATCTTACAATTGCAAGTTTACATCTCGCAATTCTGATTTTCTCAATTCACAATTCTCAATTGTGTTATAAAGTCAGAATTGCGACATATGCAATTTTGAGAAACAAAGTCAGAATTGTGAGTTTATTTCTCACAATTCTGACTTTATGAGACACAATTGCGACTTTATATCTCACAATTCTGACTTTATAACACACAATTGTGTTTATATCTTGCAATTCTGACTTTATAACTCTCAATTGCGACTTTAAATCTCGCAATTCTGACTTTATATCTCGCAATTCTGACTTTATAACTCTCAATTGCGACTTTTTATCTCGCAATTCTGACTTTATATCTCGCAATTCTGACTTTATAACTCTCAATTGCGACTTTATATCTCGCAATTCCGACTTTATATCTCACAATTCTGACTTTATAACACACAATTGCAACTTTATATCTCACAATTCTGACTTTATAACTCTCAATTGCGTTTATATCTTGCAATTCTGACTTTTTAACTCTCAATTGCGACTTTATATCTCGCAATTCTGACTTTATAACTCTCAATTGCGAATTTATATCTCACAATTCCGACTTTATATCTCACAATTCTGACTTTATAACACACAATTGCAACTTTATATCTCACAATTCTGACTTTATAACTCTCAATTGCGTTTATATCTCGCAATTCTGACTTTATAACTCTCAATTGCGACTTTATATCTCGCAATTCTGACTTTATAACTCTCAATTGCGACTTTATATCTCGCAATTCCGACTTTATAACTCTCAATTGAATTCTGAGATTAAACAGAATTGTGAGAATTGTGAGAAAAAAAAAGTCAGAATTGTGAGATAAAAAGTCAAAGTTACCATTTAAATTTTTTATTCTGTGGTGGAAAAAAGCTTCGGTATAGTAGTTATTACAGTTACTATAATAAGTACATGGTATGTACATGGGGAACAGGACTGTAAAATAAAGTGCTACCAAAATATTTCCAAACGAAAGACATCCAGGATTTTAGGGTTTCCCAATTTCTGTTTGGGCATTTCTGTCTTTTTCACTTTTATTGCTCAGCAAAAAGATGTAATTCACTCAACATGCATTAATAGCACCACATGAAAAATACCAATGCTCTTAGATTCTTTTTGATTTATGTAAAAACTACCTCTGTCAGTACCATATTCCAGATTTTGGGACATAGCTTGACTGATAATATGAGTTGAGGGTAATGATGCATTGAGCTCTCTATTGAGCGTGGAGGAATATCTTAGCTTCAAAAAAGATTTGTTTTTCTTCAGCAGTATTGGCAGACTTGCGTCCCTGGCAGTTTATTACAGTCAGAGTTGAATTTCAACCAGAACGAGAAAATCAATCAAAACATAGTTATCGTGATTATAGTCCTTTTAATTTTTTTGGCTTGAGGAGAGGGAGAGGTCAGGTGTTTGACTGTTGGTTAAAATGTGCTTACGCTAGGCTCAGCCAAACGCAGGATTCATCACGACTGCAGTTTTCTTCTTTATTTTACATCTAACCGAAATGTCTTAATGTAACTAAAGCAAAGATCTCACTAAAAGTTAGTCTCTGAATCAGGTGTTTTTTGACTGAATAGAAGGTATTTCCGTATGGAACACAATGAAGCAAATCGGTGAACCTTTGCTTGGTTCGCATCACTTTTTGACCTAACTGAAAATGTTTTATTATTTTCTCAGTGGCTTTTATGACATTCTTTAGGAGTGAAAGTTGTTGTGTCCTCTTTGTAGAAAATCACACGTGAGTCCATCACTTGCAGGAACTTACATTTTATTCATCTCAACGGAAAGTGTGCCTCCTCCTCTTCCAAACATTCTGTAAACCGGTTTACTCTCACTTGCATTTTTCAACCGGCTAGTTGAGTCATCTGTATTTATTCCAGCTGGCCCTGCCTCCTGCTGAGAGTAATGGAGACCCGGGGAGCCGTGATAGACGGGGAGAAAAGGAGAGACGGGGTTTCAGAGATATGAGGGGAATGAGAGAGAATGAAGTGTATGGAAAGGAGCGCTGTGATCAGCTCCGGCCTGTCAAAACACTTCCTGTTGACTGATACACACTCAGACACTTTGGGAAAAGAAGACCGAGATAGAAAAGGTGTTAATGAAACATTAAATAGAGAGAAAGAAAAAGTGGTTAAGCAAAGGATGGCTTCTTTGAAAAACCCAAACATGTAAGATATTTTAGGTCGAATTAACATTTTTATGGTTACTATATAATTCTGATATTTCCACTTGTTTCTTGCCGCCATTCTAAAATGCAGACAATTTTAATATAAAAAAGAGTACCTAGCTGTATCGAAAGAAAAAATATAAATATATTTATATTGCAATGCTTTGGCGTTCTGGTTTCCCTCAAGAAATCGTAGAAACTCAAAATCTTTGCGTTCGTTTACAAAATCTTTGTGTTCCTTCGCAAGAACCTCACGGACCTTTGTGTTCCCCTGAGAAACTTTGCATAGTTGTAAAAGTGTTGCACTCCCCTGAGAAATGTTGAGTTTGCTTGCAAAATATTTGCGTTACCTCGCAAAACCTTAAACCTTTGTGTTCGCCCAAGAAACTATGCATAGTCGCAAAGTTTTTAGCAAGTGGATGAAAAGTTCTCTCTGGGAAACGCAAACATTTTGCGAGCAACCGCAAAGTTTCTCAGAGAACTCAAAACATTGAAATATAATTTTTCCTTCTATCTCTTTTTTTTTTATATCACTGTATCTCTTAGGCATTCCATATGTCCAAAGAGAGTTTTCTTTTATGATCATGTACAAAACCCCAAACAGAAACTCTTGCTTAGATGTCATGACCATCAACAGCGATACCGAAACGTGACTGTGATGAGTATCACATGTTCTGACGTTATGCTAGTGTTTAAGTCTAGGAAGCCACAAAAAAACACATCATGTATCATAAATGTACAGCTGTCGTTCTCTCAGATCAGCATACACTGTCATTAACGTTGTGCAACGATGCCTGAAGCGTCAACGCTAGCGAAAACGTCATACTTTTACATTTTGAGGGAAGGATTGGAAAACCACAAGGTGCTCATCTTCTGAATGAAAGCCTTGGATATTGATTAGTGGAGAACACATTTGAGCTTTTTTCTAACCAACAGGCCAAACTAAAATTATGAATACACAGACGAGGCCTACGCATTCTTGTTTGCCTTGTGGCTATACAATAACTCGCCTCTACAAGAAGAAACACGAACGCATTAATTGATTGTACTCCTGTAGCAACGTGAGTCTAACAGACGGCTCCCGTTTAGTGTGAAATCTGTAATCGGATCAACGCTCGGTATCAGAATACGCCAGCGTGTTAGCTTAAGTGCTCATTAATAGCTGATCGTGCTTTATCTCCATCTCAACGCATCTTGTGTCCTGTCTAGCCACAACAGAGTAACTGATGTGCAGTATCGTAACTCTTTCTCTAAGTGCTTTAGGGGACACGCGCCGAATTCATGGCAATTGTCCACAATGGCCGTAGGTGGTACGGGTTAAAATGGCTTGAGTAATTTTATTATCATGGTATTAGTAATGTATTGCTTAAATAGAGGGGTTTTCACTAGAAATGTAATTGCCAGATGTTTAGTGTTTTGCATAACCATGTAATAACGCCTTTATTACAATATTATAACATTGCAATATATACACTCAGGTAAAACAGCTTGCCCCTTGTCCCAGTAGCCTTAAAGGGACATCTTTGTATTTTATTTATGCCTAAAAGTCAGGTCACCTTTATTTATACAATGCTTTATGAAATAGGTTGCTTCAAAGCAGCTTCACAGTAATAAACCGAAAAATGACGGGATTATGCAAACTTAATCAAATATGAGACAAATTCAAATTCGGCTCTAAAGCAGCTCCAAAAAGACAAGTCAGTTCAGTGTCGATTTAATTCAGCGCAGTAACATTCAACGTGTCGATTATGAAACAAATTCGATTTCATGATTTTTTACAATCAACTTGGAAGTTTAAGTAATTTCAACTTAAATTACAATAAACTGACATATCCGCTTTTATCCGATAGTGTCAGTGCAGTTGAATCGACAATATTACTGAATATTACATGTCGTTAAACCCCAACTAAGCAAGCCAAACGTTCATAGTCGTACCTCAAGGGTATATACAGTATTACTACTCTAAATTACGAAAAAACACCTTTTAGGGGTTAAATACCACCTATACTGCAACGGAAATGCATTATAACTCTTGAGAGAGGGAGACATTGAAAAGCTCTCACTGGGTTGAACAGGTGACATGATCCCCCTACTTAATTAGGAGCTCTCGCACATGCGGTGGTGGCATGGACTTGCTAGCTAAGGATGGCCATTCAGGCACTCTGAACACATAGTTGTGAGCACACCTGGTTAGCAGACAGTCGCCTCAGGGTCTGCCGGTTCGCCAGATTGACTCTGCTCTGTAATTAAAGACCTTGGAAAGAGGAAGAAAAGAGAACCAGTGTGGGTAAGGGGGTGTGCAATGCCCATTCCCATTTTTGACACAAGGCTTGAATATTAATCTGGGTTGTGGCTCATCTTTTGCTCGCCGTATGAACCCGCGTGCTTGTCTTTGTGCTGTCTGTGAGTGGGAACGGCATGTTTGATCAAAGCAAAAGGGCTCATTTTTCACAACCCCATTCCCTTGATGATGTCAGCTTCGAATTCAGACCCCCTACGAACTTGTGTCAATCCGAACGTGAGCTGAAGAACTAATTAACACAACAAACGAAAATGTAGCAGGCGCACTTATGCTCTTTGTCATCTTCCAGTCAATTGTTGTCATCATAACCGGCGTTATGTACTTAAGTAGTACATCTTTATAGATAATTTTATAGTTACTTCTATTGTCTTTGAAATATGGTTACTGCCGAATTTACTGAGAAGCATTTATTGAAAGCTAAAATATACTTTAATTATATTTCTATTGAAATTTGTAAGTCACGCATTTAAGTATATTTGTAATTACATATTTTAATGATATTTAAATGTTGTACATTTAAAATATGTTAAGCTAAAATGTAATATTGAATAACAACAACTTAAAAAAGTTAACAATTCAACATCAAAATAAGTGTACTTCTTTAAAGCATGACAAAATACCATTACAACAATGATTTAAAATGAATATTTTAATTTGCCATTATTACAAAGTGCACTTTTTAAAAGTGTACTTAAGCGTTTTAAGAATGTGTACTCTCTTTAAGTAAACTTAAGCAGCCTTTTATTTAATTAATATTAAATTGTTTGCTAGTACACTTGGTCATTTTACTAAATTTTGATAAAAGTCTTGATAACACTTTATTTTAAAGTGTCCTTGTTACATATGTTGCATGTACTTACCATAGTAATAACAGTAAATTATGCATAATTACATGCAACTAACCCTCAACCAAACCCTCATTCTAACCCTAACTCTATACTAAGTACATGTTGTTAATTAATATTACTCAGTACGTATATATATATATATATAATGACACTTTAACAAAGACACCTTAAAATAAAGTGTAACCCTTGAATACCTTATAAGTAGATTTGGATACAAGTCTGGCATGTACAAGTTACTACATGTGAAAGTAACTGACCCTAAACCTAACCGTAACCCTATAGTAAGTACATGTAGTTAATTGAGTAAGTACAATGTAACTGCATCACCATAAAATAAAGTGTAACCCAATAGTCAAGTGGGAGAAGTCTGCGTTTCCTGAAGTTAAGAGTTTCCACTGTACAATTACAAATTCGACAAAGACACGGGCGATTTTAGTGGTCGGAAATTACAGTAATTCCGTCATGAAATGAACGCTACAGCTGCGGCTTTGACAGTGGGCCTTGTTAGTACGTAAATGGCCCAGAGAGTGACAGGCATTGTGCCGTGACTGACGGCAAGTGGACGGATGGGGATAAGGAGGCTCCTTTCATGGAGTTCCCGTGGAGGATTCAGGGTGTTGGAGATCCAGCATCTACATCAAGGACCGTCGGCCAATTAGAGGTTGCACGCCGGCTCGCCAAAAGCAGCCTACTCCTCTAATCACCACACTCCAGCGTGCCACAAAAGCCCGGGACGCTCACCACATTTCAATTTAAATAGAAGCCCCCCCCCCCCACCCCTTATTTTCCTCCGTCCCCTTTCAACGACTTTCCCCCTCTCTCTCCCAAAATATCTCCCCCACTTTCAGCCCGCTTCACCAAACCCCCCAACAGCTAATGAAAGCAGCAACAAAAGCACATACAAAGCAATCAGTCTAATAGCTTTAATACGTTTAATGCAGTGTTTTCCCCACGCTGTTGACACATCTCAGTGTTGGGTGGCAAAACAGAGCTCAAGTGTTTGGAGACGGAGAGTGACGTTCCTTTATTTGTCCTTAAGCCTGTTGTTTGGTACGATTCCACAACAGCGCAGCAGGAGACAAAATTGGCAAATCAAGATTGATATATATATAAAATCTAAACTCAGATACATACATATATATATATATATATATATATATATATATATATATATATATATATTTGACCAGCCTGCCACAACAACATAGTGTTAACCAATAGCATAAGTTTTGGGCAGGGCTGTTTGTTTGACTGACCAATGTTAGTCTTCAGAAAACTGGTTTAACAGCATTTTTTTAAAATTTTTTATCTCTATTTAACTAATGGTGCAGAACGTACACACTTCACCTTTCATTTTCTTACATGCAAAATATGTATGTAAATTGAAGTCATTCAATCAGAACAATCCTGATCCCAGTCTTTGCCGTTTCACTTTGAGTTTTCCTTGCTTTCCACGCGTCCTAACCTCCAAAATACACGGAAAAAGGAATCACTAAAGCTGAAAGCAGTTGGGCTGAAATCCTGCAGTAATCTCTCACCTGTCTGCCCACACGGCACTGAGTCACTTTCTAAATCCACTGAACATTCTTTGTATCAATAGAGCTGGTTTTGTTCACATACCCCTCTTTTTCAAGAAGATTGCTTACTGGAACAAAGAAATATTTTCAGGCGCTTGTAAACTCGCAGAATGAGTGTGTGTGTGTGTGTGTGTGCGTGTGCGTGTGTGTGTGTGCGCGTGTGTGTGTGTGTGTGTGTGTGTGTGTGTGTGTGTGTGTGTGTGTGTGTGTGTGTGTGTGTGTTTCAGAAACCAAGTGTTTCTCAGTCTTCCTCTGTTATTAACGCTGCTCTGTCATTAGAGGATTAAAATGGAAGAGCTGACCTTTCTTACATCAATATGTGTGTGTGTGTGTGTGTGTGTGTGTGTGTGTGTGTGTGTGTGTGTGTGTGTGTGTGTGTGTGTGTGTGTCTCTTTCTGTGTGTGAACATGCAATTCTGTGAATGGGAATTTTCCACTAAAGATGTGTGTCATGCAGCTTTTATATTTAGTGTTTGAAGCAAAAACTATGACTTATTGTTTAGAAATTTACACATACTTCCATATTGTCATTTATCCATACTTTCATAAATGTGCTTTGAAAACCTCAAGTATGTGTGTTTCCTGGGAATTTTGAGTCTTTGAGACCTTATTAATAAGCAATTAAAATATTTACATATTATACCCATTTACACATTACTTAAAAAGATATAATGGTGCCAGGAGGTAGGCTATGGAAGCTTTGTTTCCGCCACAGAATAAAACATTTTAAAAGATAATTGCGACTTTTTATCTCGAGTTTACATCTCGCAATTCTGACTTTTTTTCTCAGAATTGCGAGATATAAAGTCAGAATTGCCTGAAATAAAGTTGCAATTGCGTGTTACAAAGTCAGAATTGTGAGATATAAAGTCAGAATTGCCTGAAATAAAGTTGCAATTGCGTGTTATAAAGAATTGTGAGATATAGAGTCAGAATTGCGTGATATAAAGTCGCAATTGCTTCTTATAAAGTCAGAATTGCAAGATATAAAATCAGAACTGCCTGAAATAAAGTCGCAATATAAAGTCAGAACTGCAAGATATAGAGTCAGAATTGTGTGATATAAAGTCATAAAACATGTTATAAAGTCACAATTGCGAAATATAAAGTCAGAATTGTGTGATATAAAGTCGCAATTGCTTATAAAGTCAGAACTGCCAGATATAGAGTCAGAATTGTGTGATATAAAGTCGCAATTGCTTATAAAGTCAGAACTGCCAGATATAGAGTCAGAATTGTGTGATATAAAATCATAAAACGTGTTATAAAGTCAGAATTGCAAATTATAAAGTCAGAATTGTGTGAAATAAAGTCGCAATTGCTTATAAAGTCAGAACTGCAAGATATAAAGTAAGAATTGTGTGATATAAAGTAGCAATTGCGTGTTATAAAGTCAGAATTGCGAAATATAAAGTCAGAATTGTGAAATATAAAGTCAGAATTGCGAAATATAACGTCAGAATTGTGTGAAAAAGTTGCAATTGCTTCTTATGCTTCTTATAAAGTCTAAGTGAATTATTATTTAACCTTTACATTATTTGTTAACCCATGGTATTAATACTAACTACACAATAGTACGAGCTGAACTGTTGCTTCATTTATCCAATTTTAAAAAAGTGCTAATTTGGAATTCCACCATGGAAAAAGTGGGCCGGTCTTGGGCCTGAAACTCCCGGGCTGAAAAGTGGCCCCACTCCGGCCCTGAATGGTGAAATTATATATTAACTATATGTCATTATGAAATATTACTATTAAAATATATTATGATGTTTATACCGTTTTTAAGTAGTTTAAATAGTAGGCTATCATGTTATTATTTTCTTGTACTTTAGTGATTCTTACACTTTTTTTAAAACTTTTTTTAAGTACAATCAATGTAAAAATTTTAAGTATAATCAACTACAATGTTAATTACTTAAAAATACGTAAAATAATATTTTACAGTGTAGTTACAGAAAAAAAAAGTGTAGTGTTTGGACCAAAAACAAATCTACAGTAATTTTACACATGTCCATATTTATCTCTAAACATATCTGATATCTGCTTGAGTAACTTCAAATATTTACATTTCCTGAGATTTTGAGACTTTATGAGAATGTTCAAAACCTTACTAAGCCAATTAAAATATGAATGAAATATATGATTATGTTTGCCAAATTATTATAAAGGGCAACCCATTTATCATTGTGCACAATAGTGGTGACATTAAAAATACATATTATTGCTAAAAATACATATTTGTTTATAAGTAGTTTATGTAATTGCTATTTTCGTCTACTTTAGTGTTTTATGATTAAACTTTTATGACAGCTAAGTCAACACGAGGTGAATAAGGTTTGGTTTTTAATTTTTGTGTAACATTTTCATAAAAGTTCCGCCTCTCTAACTCGAGTTTATGGTGGGTGCTTTATGTCATTTTGATTTCGGCTCAAAGTTTGCCCGTGCTTCACAGTCAAACGTGCGATTGCAGACGGATTGCGCAAGGGAAGTATTTTCTCAGAGCACTCGTCAATCAGGTTCGACATCCTGCCAGAAACCACCCGTACTCTTCAGTTTTACCTCAGAATTGGGAGAAGCAGGAAACAAGCCATCGGTTCTCCGCTCCCAAAACAAAACGTTCCCTGTGTGGAGCCATTTTAACTGTGGAGGAGTGCGTAATGGAGGCTGGGTGCTGCTGTAGGCTTCATGCTGGAGTGTGAATGAATTGTCGCATTGAGGGCACGGCCTCTCGCCCCCCTGACTGCGACGGGCCGGGGTGAGGGGTGGGTCACCCTCCGCTGTGTTCGCTCTCTCATTGAGCCAGGACTTGCCTCCTCATCTAAAAAGCGCGCTCAGCTGACACAATGCTCGGCTTTGCTGTTTTTCAGCGCAGCTTACAAAACGCAAACAAAACAGAAGGCTGCAGTCAATCGCCGCATGCTCCGGAACGTTCCGTCTGTTTCACTGAGTCAGAGCTGACTTTCACTCCATTCCCCCTTTTCTCTGGTTTCGCCTGGCGTTGTATTTGCGCTAGTACCTGCGTGCTAGCTCTCTCACAGCTGACAGCTATGGTTTTCTTTTAAACGTCGAGGTGTTTTGTAGAGCGTGTTTGAATGTCAGCGGACCTGTAAGTCAGCGACACAAAATGACACGCGATGAAAGACATCCCAACAGGAAATCAATGGCGTATTCTGTGTGAGGAATTAAACAGCTGCCTCAAACGGCTTAAACACCTATGTGTTGGAAACATCTCAAGTAGCCACAATCAAGTTCGATATTTCCAGTAGACGAGTGATGCAATATCAGCTAGTCAAATTAGACAGACTGCTGTGTACAACTTTATTAATATCAGGTTTGATTGACAGGCGAGTAGGTGGTCCTTCACTGTTGTCCGGGACAGATCAGCTAAGACTTTATGCAAACGAATACTGTGCACTCATGTTACTAAGAGTGGGAGAAAGTAAAGCAGTGTTCTGAGACGTCATTATTTGCAGAACTGCTTCATAGATGAAATTAACTGATTTAATAATTTATAATCTTTACAATTGAGCTGAATCAACACTGAACTGACTTCAGCTGGCAACAGTTGAAATGCATTATTTTCCTGTTATTACTGGAAAGCTGCATTGAAACAATCTGTGTTAAAGCGCTATATAAATAAAGGTGACCTGACTTGGTCTTGAAAAATATATTTTTTTGTTTTGTCATGATTTGAGCGTTTAGAAAGACTTCAGATATGAAATTTAATCATAAGCGTGGTGAACATCTTTGGAGAATTTGATGTTTCAAAAATAAGCACAGCAAAAGTTGGATTTTTATTTTTATTCATTGATTGATTTATTGACTTACTTATTTACTTATTTTATTTTTAAGTTGCAGTCACTATTTCATTTTATTTTTTTCTTCTTCTCCAAACCGTGAAGCCCTACAAATGCATTTCTGACAACATTCGAACCCTGTTTATTCCTGAAACGGATGTTAATACAAGGAGTAAATGGGTTTAGCACTCACTTCGGAGGACAACAAACTTCCTCTGATGTTTTGTTCCCTAACACATGATTTCAGTGCACTTTTAACGCTCCCATCCATCTAATTTACTAAAACACAGTTACAACGTGCAGCGGTGACTGCGAATGCCGTACATAAACAGCAGAAGCAGGTGGTGGAAGGTAAAATGGTTGACTCAATATGTTCGAGTGAGCGTGCTCACTGTAATAAAAACAGAGAGCTGCACATATGGCTGCTGGGATAACAACAGAAAAAAACAGACAGGCAGAGCATATTGGGCATTGAGGAAATTGTGAAGATCTTCCTTTTGCGAGTTTTATGGCGCTATTCAAGAACTCCTTTGCTCTGTTATATATCCTCTTGAGTTTACAGCTGCTAGCTTAAGGGTGCGAGTGAGTGGATGTTTTGTGTGTGTGTGTGTGTGTGTGTGTGTGTGTGTGTGTACGTGTAGGAAGGGTAGAGGGTTGTCTTTCAAAAACACTTAGCTTTTCTTTCCCACCCAGCAAATACACGGCTAATTAAATCTAATTAGAGGAGGGCTGTCATAAATCTTTGACAATGTCTTCTGGATCACACACAAAGCTGTTTTGCCTTTCTTCCGTCTTTTCACTGTTGATTAGCATGATAGTGTTTCTCTGTAACAGCACTCGTGAATTTAGCACAATGCATTAATGGCCATTAACAATATGGACAGTGACTGTTATGTATTGCTTAGCTCGTCCTTCACAGTGTGAAATCAATTCCTCTCAAGGTTTTCCATTTCATTGAGTTTTCTCATTTTTGTTGTTGTCAGTTGTTTAGGCTCATATTGTTCCTCAAACTCAGTGGATCTTTTTTTTCTTTTCTTTTCTTTCCCTGCAGAAACACTTATGGACACCAAATGGGCCACCACTGAACTCGCATGGACCTCACATCCTGAAACTGGGGTGAGTTAGTGCTGTTGTGTGTTTGACTTTGGTTAACCTGAGCACGTTATGCTTATATGATCTGCTCCTTTAGTCCAAATAAAGTATGAGGTGAATCTCAAAAATATCCTCTCCATGTCATATTTAACCCTAACATTAAAAAAAATGATAAAAATAATAATAACTGGTCCGTTTGTAGGAACAGTTTTGTTTGTCCCCTTGTGTTTTTATTTTTTATTTTTTTTTAGTTATTTGTTGTTGTGGTTGTTTTCCCCCATAAAAATGTGCTTAATGGTCATTAAAATCATTCTAAAATATAGAGTGGTCCTTAAATGGATGTCGATTTGTTCAAGGAAAACCTAATTTCTTATTTCTTCCCATTGAAATCTTTAATTTGAGGGTTAAACATGACTAGTTGTTTTGTTTTGTTTTGTTTTGTTTTGTTTTGTTTTGTTTTGTTTTGTTTTGTTTTGTTTTGTTTTGTTTTGTTTTGTTTTGTTTTGTTTTGTTTTGTTTTGTTTTTGCTTTGTTAGTTTGTTTTATTCATTTTTATTTTTATTTTATTTTTTGTTTTATTGTTTGTTGTTGTTGTTGTTTCCCCCTTGTTTTGTTTTCCCGTTTTGTTTTTGTTGTTGTTTTGTATTAGCATTATTTTCAAATAATGCCAATACAAAAATAAATGTTTTTAATGTATTTATGTATTTTGCATTACATAAATACCTTAGATTTTTTTTTCCATTACATTAATGACACTTACAAATATTTTAAAATATGCCTAATTGTCATTAAAATAAAATATATATATTTCATTTCTTTCCATTGAATTATTTCATTTGAGAGTTAAAAATGACTTGGCAGATTCCGTGAGATTCTCTCATAAATGTCGTAGTTAAACTACCTTTAAATCAAGAGGCATTATAAACAGTCCTTGTTCAAATATAGCGTGTTAAACACAGGAAGCTCTGAGTTTCATCAGATAAAGGCAATGCCCAGATCAGATTTCACCCTAGCCGTGTTACATTCGTTCTCCAAAAATGAAATTTGTGCCCACAAGCTTTTGGCAGACACAGCAGAAGTATCCTACCGCTCAGTATATCTTCCACAATACCCAGAGACTGCTGCCTTTCCTTACTTTTTTTTTTTTTTTTCAGATTCTTTGTCTAATTCTTAGTTTTGGGTCCTCTATATCCTATACTTCAGGGTTCTGCATGTGTCCACTGCCCCCAGCCACACCATCTCAGCTGTTGCAGTCACCCCTCCCCAAAACCTTTACTTCCGAGTAACTTAGCACCAATGAACAACCCCAAAGACACAAATCAACTGCCATTTCACCTTCCCCGTCTATATATTATTCTTGTAAATATCCCTCGCCGCCCCCATTAAAGCACTAAAACTCACCAGCACAATGGGCCAAAGCATAACCCCTCGACACCCCAACAGATGCCTCCTTTCAGGACATACATTGCCCAATTCTTTCCCTTCTGCTCTCTGTCATGCACACAGCTATACATTTCACCCACGCCGCCCCACTGTATTTTAAGACAGACAGGGGAAATGTGGCACCAGTGAGTCCTTGCTTTAAATATCGCAGTGTTATGGATGCCTTTTATTTCAATCCCAAGCTGAAATATTCTGTGAATCCCACGAAAACTGGTCACATTCAAACCAAATCCCAAATAAATCAAAACGGATGAAATGTGATTTTGACTGTTTGTTCTTGGAGATTTACCCACTGGCTTAATTGGCACCCTCCATATCTCTCTTTCTTACGCGACACTCATTTCTAATTTCGTGTGACACTAAGTTCAATGGTATGTCACACCCAGAAAACCGAAATGGGAACTGTGCCCAGATAATAAAAACAAGGGCCAAAAGTTGGAATAATTCCCAGCCTGACTCAGCAGGTCTTTTTCTATTTTCATTCAATCTTCCATAAATAAAAAAACTCTATTAATCATAAGTCTTACACCTGTAACCTGAGAAATAAACACAGATAAATACAGACTTTAACACCATTAAGGAAAAATAAACATAATGGCCTGCTGTTGCTTAAACCTGACCTGCTAATTATTCCAAGATAAACAAACTGAGTAAAAAAAAAAAAGTAATGCACTTACATATTTATAAATAAACCACATGAACCGTCATTCCACAGCTGCATCTAAAGTGAATGCAGATCTCCAATGTGCAATGGGAGAAAATTCAATGTGCTTAAACATACAAGTGTGTATGAAAGTGCTTTATTGCATCAAAGTTTAATTTGCAGAGATCACAATTTGTAGGCTTATTTCCCTGATATTGAGTTGAAAAGAAATTGATTGAGCATCTTCATCCTGGAAAGAGGAATGTTTCATTGCGAGTCCACACCAGTGCAATGTGTGGGGGCCGATTCCTCTTTCCCATCTTCACTCTCTCAGCAATTTATTCCACTGAACTAAATGGCCATTTACACTTCACTCTTTCTCCTGTCCCATTGACCTGATGCTTATTATTGATTTCAGCACCCTTGGCTCAGAAAGGCTGTGATAAAGCAGAGACTTCTAGAAGCCCTGTCTACCTGGGGTCCCTGGGGCCCGTAGGGATGAATGGCCTGTCCGCACAACATCCATATCGCTGTGTTAATTAAAGACTTCACCCCTACACAAACCCTACGCTACTCTCTCAACAAATCTCTCGATGCTGCGCTAGTTTTCTTTTTCCTTTCCGGCTACAGCTCATTTTCTCCTTTAGGATTGCTTTAATTTGAACTCACTGTAATCAAAAGAAGTGGGCCGAGCATGCATCTAATTGTTTCTTTACCAATTTGAAGATAAATCATTTCTCGTTGATATATGCTGTTTAAGCAAGAAGAGGTTGATGTAAAAACCCTCATTAGCTGCCAAGATTGCTAGTAGGCGTTCTTACTCGACCACAGTCTGCGCTCCCATTAGTAGTTGCTGAATAACACTGCTTCTTACTTGCATGATGTTGAACTATATTTAACCTTGTCGCATCTCAAATCACCAAATCTCAGCTCAGAACTTATGTTCGTTGTCACCAAGACCTGTATACTCATTGTAATGTAATGCACAAACCTCTCATTTGTCTTTTGAAAAGATGTATATTCTTAATTCTGGTAGATAAGAGAAATCATTCAGGTAGAGGATTGAATGTAGCTTGTTGATCTGCATGAATACAATGTAATCATGATGGCTTAATTGGACAGTAATTGATTGTGAAGTGATGCAGAGAGCACTCCACACTCGAGGTATGAGGTAAACATCCACTCGTTGTTATATTTAATGGAGTTCTGAAACTCCACGGTACTTTTGATGAATTCGCCAGGCGGGTTTCTTCATTGAACTGGTGAACGCAGATGAAAGACCAGCGTGCAGCTCCCCACTTAATGCCACCGTACACAATGTATAATTGAAAAGGCACAAACCAAAAAGCACAGAATTTAATTTCCCCTCTCTTTCATCTGCCCCATTCACTCTTTTTCCCGGCTTTCTCCCTTCGTCATATTGTTTTTAAGCTGTGGGGCTGTCGCTGAGAAAGAGCAATTTATTGCCTGCCGTACCTCAGTAGCGTAAAACCTCAGAGTTCTAAAGCCCCGGATAACATCAACATGAGAATAGTTTCATTTATAATACTGACAATGAGGCGTATTGTACCATACTTTAGATAACAACATTTGTTATTGCTATTGTCCTGTAGAAGAATCCTTGAAGAATGCGGTATATATTCTAGCTCATTCTGAAGGTGAACTTGTAAGTTGTTGTATATCTATGACTTACAGTGTTCTCTTTTTTTTTTCAGTGGGAGGAAGTTAGCGGTTATGACGATGCCATGAACCCCATCCGAACATACCAAGTGTGCAATGTTCGTGAGCTCAACCAGAACAACTGGCTTCGCAGCGACTTCATCCCCCGAAAGGATGTTCTTCGTGTTTATGTGGAGATGAAGTTCACCGTACGAGATTGCAACAGTATTCCCAACATTCCAGGATCATGTAAAGAGACCTTCAATCTGTTCTACTATGAGTCTGACTCGGATTCAGCCACCGCCACCAGTCCGTTTTGGATGGAGAATCCTTACGTTAAGGTGGACACCATTGCTCCGGATGAGAGCTTCTCTATGTTGGAGTCTGGTCGGGTCAACACCAAGATTCGCAGCTTTGGTCCACTTTCCAAGGCCGGCTTCTATCTGGCTTTCCAGGACCTGGGCGCCTGCATGTCTTTAATCTCTGTCCGAGTTTTCTACAAGAAGTGTTCCACGACCATTGCCAATTTTGCCGTCTTCCCAGAGACGGCCACAGGAGCCGAGGCCACGTCACTAGTCATCGCCCCCGGCACTTGCGTGCCAAACGCTCTGGAGGTGTCTGTACCTCTTAAACTCTACTGCAATGGAGATGGAGAGTGGATGGTTCCTGTAGGTTCCTGTACTTGCATGGCTGGGTTCGAGCCTGCAGTTAAGGAGACACAGTGTCAAGGTGAGTGCTGATATATGTGTTTTTTTTTTTTTTTTTTTTTTTTGCTCACTGTGCAGTTTGTCTCATCTCCTGGTATCACATTAAGTCGAATGGACAAATCATCCTGTTTGTTATTGAGGTGTTTGGCCTAACAGCAAATTTGGTTATTCAACCTGAATTTAAGCAGAGCAAAGCAATGAATAAGTAAAAGAGTCTGTATGTCCATCAGACTGGAACATTTTGCCGAGAGAAAGGAGCAGTCTTGCTGAAAAACATATCAGGTTCAGACCGAGGTGAATTAAGCCAGCGTGTAACATAGCCACGGTGAAAGTGAGCAGAGCAGACAGCGGGAGGTCATGGGTCAAATGGAGAGCTGGGAGTGAGAGGAGACCGGAATCGATTTGCGGACCAAGGGCAAGGGCTGCAGTGAAACATTAATGAAGAGCACGAGATGGAGATAGAAAAATAACCCTGACAGTCAAGGCACCAGAAGTGAAAGGTCTCAAAGAGACAGTTGGTTCCAGCAAATTGTAAGAACTACAAAGACGGAGTCAATGAGAATTGAACCGCTGGGGTAAAGAACTAAATTGAACAGCAAATTATTTGCGTATAGAGAAAGGAGGATTATTAGTGGTGTTTGGGGTAAACATCAACGTTATGAGAGTTGGTTGAGAGTCGCTTAACACTGTGGCGCACAAGGTGCTATGGACATTAATGATGCCTTAAAAGTCATATTACTACCAAGCATATAAAGTCGACTAATACTTTTCTAAGCAGTCTATTTTTGGATGATAAATCAGTGGAAAAATCCTGTACGTTAACATTTAAGGAGGGACTACAATATCATGAGACTTAGGGGCAGGCTCTTTTGACTTAGACAGTAAGAAACCATGTAGCAACTATATAGATTGCTAAAAATAACCAGAAAGAATGCCTTAGGAACCACATTGCAACACTTTGACAACCTATCACCAAACCCTAGCAACCACCCTAAAATGAACACCTTTGGAAATGCAGAACAATGCCATGAAAACCATTTACAACACCTTAGCATACAACTCCAAGCACCACTCACATTATTATCATTATTAGAAATGTATGTAGTTGTCAAAGTAATAAAGGACTTTTCTACTACTGCCAACTTGATATTAAACCAGTGTATACCCGTGGGGAAAGTGGGCAGTCCTGATGTATAGTTAAAAACTCATTTGTTTGCTTGTGGTGGCTCAAGGTGAAAGCCCTGGCAGCAGTGACCTGATAAAATGTTTTCTAATCAAACCACCCGGAAACCAAAGGAGGGATAAATCTCTCTGTCACCTCTCTCGTGCTCGCCTTCATCTGAAGGCCGTTGGTCTCATTAATACCCTGCCAGAGCACAGTTAGGATATTCACATGAATATTAATTGACAAAACCTTTTTTTTTCCTTAGCGGTGCATATTTCTACTATACATTTTTCTCCTCGCTTCCAATTTCACCACAAATTCTATTCACTCCCTTAAGTCCTATGTTCTGCTCTCAATGAGAGAGAGAGAGAGAGAGAGAGAGAGAGAGAGAGAGAGAGAGAGAGAGAGAGAGAGAGAGAGAGAGAGAGAGAGAAGAAGGTTTGGCCAATAGAGTGTGTGCAATAGACTGTACTGGAGAGAGTGCACAACTCATGAAAAAGCCACAGGATTTGCATTTCCTTTGCTGTCTTTCACCTCACCTCTCTCTCTCTCTCTCTCTCTCTCTCTCGCTCTGTCAGGAGTGCAGCTAGAGGAAGGATGAGGATGAAAGGAAAGGGCTGACTTCTTACCTTCTTGGAAGCGATTAATCAGCACTTTCAACCCTTCAGAAAACAGTCTGAGTTTTTTGAAGGGGAATTTCAAGCAGTCTTTCATAGGGTCTAGAATCTAGATGGTCTCATTTGTCTCCCAACGATTTTGGTTGATTTATGTACATCTAAAATGCGAGGCACAACACTGAGGACTCATTAATCTCCAAAGCGATACGTTATGTGTGATAAACTCGAATTCACAAGGCTTATACTCTTTCATCTTTATCACTATGTGAACTGTTTTCTATGTTCCTTCTTCGCTACCTACCTCTGGCTGGCCTCCCCTGATTAATGATTAAACAAATAAGCCCCCAGTCAACCAAGTTAACAGTATCTCTGCACTAATGAAGCCTTGTGTCAATACCGCACATTCTGAGAAAGGGAACTAAGAAGGTGACCCTAGGAACATCACCAGTGGTGTGTTCTGCTTTTAACACTATCAGTCCAGAAACCAGATGTTTAAATATTTTCCTGAAAAACTGTGACTGTTCTTTATTTGCTGATCCTAAGCCTTAGAGACTACTGATAAAATGGCCCAGAAGGCTGGGAACTGGTGTCATACTCCTTCCCATCCGTTAATAAACATAAAACTGGCTCCTTGATCACTTAACAAGACAGTTAGGTGACATTCCGAACAGAAAGATCACAAAGCCATTGTGTGCCAGGAGATCACCTCTGCATTTATCATAGATGCGATAAAATGTGTACACAATGTCCGTAAATGGAGTCGGAGCTCCACATAGGCCAAAGACCTGTGAATGACACACTAATCTTTGTATTCATAAGATAACAGCTCACACTTTACCGTGTAGCCTTCAATATGACTTTGTTTATCTTAGAGGGACATTTCCTGTGGTACAACATCGACATTCCCTGTGTTTGAGTATTGATTGTTGGAGTTCATTTTGAAAAGTGCTCTTGTTTGGAACAAACAGGCATCTGTTTGTAATTGAAGTTGACGGTTAGCTCATGTGTGCATGGGGTTTATGCAAGGCCAGGGTATGTTGTTGGAACTCGTCTAGTCATGAGGGGTTTATTTCCCTGGAGGAAAGCAACAACAAACTAATGGTGCCAAACAAATACGTAAGCAACAACCTGTGTGCCTTCGTATTTTACAATGCCAAGATGGAAAGGATTAGACTGCACACTGTGGGCAAGGAAAACAAAAGGAAAATTAAGGCAAACAAAGCTCACAAAATGCTAATTGCAATGGGGAAATTGCTATTGATTTTGCTGTTGAATGCAATAAAAGCTTTGTCACATACCTAGATGGAAGCAATAGATTGAAAATGAGTTGTAAAAAAGTAAACTTGGTGTGAATATGCAGTTACAGCTATCGTTTTTTTTTTGTTTTTTTTTATCTCTGACAGTAAAAGTAAACAACTCTTTCTCTCTTTAGCTTGCAGTCCAGGCACCTTCAAGTCCAAGCAGGGTGAAGGGTTTTGCTCCCCATGTCCGCCCAACAGTCGAACAAGTTCTGGAGCCGCCAGCATCTGTTCCTGCAGGACAGGCTACTATCGGGCAGACAATGACTCACCTGACTCAGGATGCACCAGTAAGTAACGCCTTAGACAAAAACTTCATTTTCACCCATCATGACCTCATCTAATCTTAAGCAGTGTTGTTTATTTGCCATGTTCTCTTCTCTCAAAATCCACATTGATCAACTGTATGTACATACATGTTCATCCATATGTAAACCAATTCCTCCGTCAATAGTCCAACAAGTAGGATAATGCTGGGATTGTTTCGAAACATTTCCCTTTCTCCTGTTTTATATAAGCTTCTTTTTGGTTGGGTTCATTGTCAGTACTCTGAACAGATACATCCAAAAAATGTTTTCCCAAGTGAACACCACAGCTATTTCTTGCCATTTTTGATGTTAAATGAGCAGCACAAGTGGGGAAAACAAGGTTTTGCTTAATTTTAGTTACATGAAAGCACTTAATCTGCATTGAGTGTAAATGAAGTCCCCTTTGACCAGTTTTATTTAAATTTCCTGCTTAAAAAAACATCTTTACCCAGTCTTATGTGGTCTGACGTTCTTAGCTGTGTACCAGGCGGGTTTCCACTGCTTAGTTTAATAGTTTTGTTGGGGTTTGGGGAACTTGCCAATTGGCCCGTCTGGGAAATCAGCTGTCCAAACAGCTAGACCAACTGAACACCAGTTTACTAAACAGGGAGACCTGAAAAACCTGCTGGGAAGGCAAGTAAACCACCTTAGTCTGGTCTGCTAGACAGGGTTATTATGAATGCTAAATTATCTGAACACAACAACAAACACTTAACTAATTTAAATGTTTAATTGTGTCTTCAGAAGAATAACATGTCAAATATATTTTCTTTTTGCAGCTGTGCCCTCATCTCCACGCAGCGTCATCTCCAGCGTAAATGAGACATCGCTTGTACTTGAGTGGAGCGACCCACGTGACCAAGGTGGAAGGGAGGACCTTCTCTACAACGTCATCTGCAAGAAATGTCTGCCCGAACGTGGTACCTGCACACGGTGTGATGATAATGTGGATATCTCTCCCCGCCACCTTGGGCTTACTGAGAGACACGTGACGGTCAGAAACCTTCAGGCTCACACCCAGTACAGCTTTGAGATTCAGGCTGTCAATGGAGTCTCCAACAAGAGTCCCTACGCACCCCACTTTGCCTCTGTGAACATCACCACCAACCAAGCTGGTGAGTTCAGTGAGTTGTTTCTGTTTCAAGTTGGTTATCAGTCAACCAGATATTATGGTTTGAACCTGCGGATTTGTTGTTGGTTCTAGAGGCTATAATAACCATTTTTGAACAGCTAAAAATGAACTACCATGCAAAAGGTTACAAAAAGGTTTTCTTCATATGCTTTCTGGCCCGAAATACTGAAATGTGATGGTTCTCTTAGTATACTTACAACCCACAAAACTATATTCAAAGAGCTCAGCCCACTGAATACATAACACCGGACAGATGTGCTGTAATGCTCAGTAGCAAAGCTAAGCTACTCTAGGCTAGAGCATGCTGGGTTTAGTGAGATGTGAAGATGCATTGCCTTTGTGGAAACAGCCTCTTATTATTTAATTCAAGTTTTGAATTGATCACTGGACTCAGGATAGCTTTCAGAGTCATGCATATGCTTAACTCTCTCCTTAGCACTCCATGCCAGCTCCAAGAATGCCTCTGTTTGCTATCAGGGATTGACCACAGGCATTGTAATATGACCCAGGCTGTTGTTGCACATAAGTCAATCCCAGGGTGACATGCACACCCACACAGCAGCCCACCCCCATGGTTCCAAATATTCAGGAAAGTCTGTGAGCAGATTATCTCCTAGGACTGTGCCTGAATATTCATCCACTTTTTAAGACAAAAAATAAATATGGGCCGTCAGCTCAAGGGACGTCATGGTTACTTCCACTGTCTCCGCAGGATGAGGCCCCTTAATCCCGGGGTGAGAGTAAGCAAGCGGGCTGCCCAGGGAGCATTGTCTTCAGGGTGAGGCTCTTCTGAGCAAGGCCTGGGTTATGAGGTTGACGGTGATGGGTTGGGGGAGAGCGAGCTTTTGGGGGAGACGGACAAAGAGACAGACAGAATAATAAAGAGCTACTAGGGAAAGGATCAAAGAACCGGACCTGGGGATTAAAACGTTTTTAACAAAGAAAAAGTGAGGGAGAGAGAGACAGAGGCAAGAAAATAGGGGATGTTGAGAGCTATTGTAGTGTGTGAACAGAACTTGATAACATCAGAAACCGGAGACGACAACATCAGGTCTGAGGACAAATGGGGACAATTTAGATTATGTAAAGCTGGGTGCTAAGATAAGTAAGGTGCTATGGAAGAACTTGTGTGAACACACACACATATATAAGTATATACTAGCATGATGAATAATTACTTCACAATTTAAATAAAATATGCATTTTTGCAGTGGTTTGGGAATATCGCAGTGATTTGGGAAAGAATATAAAAATATGTGAAGACAGGCAGTAAAAAAAAAGGCATCATGGGCCATAACAAGAGATTTGGGATTGGACATAGGATGTGCGCAGCTAGAAACATATTTGCATTTGTGTGTAGGTTGTGTGGTAAATTGTGTGGACTGGATCTG
Organism: Scardinius erythrophthalmus; assembly: GCF_964197995.2. Taxonomy (NCBI): domain Eukaryota; kingdom Metazoa; phylum Chordata; class Actinopteri; order Cypriniformes; family Leuciscidae; genus Scardinius; species Scardinius erythrophthalmus. The sequence continues at coordinate 34,189,998 of NC_138234.1, forward strand.
CCAGATACCAAGCCTTCCGGTTTGTCTGTCATGGTGCTTTTCACAAGAGAATTTAGAATCTTTTCTGTCTGTGTAGTTTGAGAGGCTGGGCCCCCGAAAGTGCCAAAGACTAAGGGCTGTCTAATGCTAATACTTCAAAGTAGCTCTTTGGTAATCCTAAATGTGATCATGCTCTAAATGTGAAAAAAAAAGAAAAGAAAAGAAAAAGAAATTCAGTTTTCATTAAAATAGGATTTCTCTCATTTTCCACCCACATAGCTCCCTCTGCAGTTCCTACTGTCCACCTGATGGGGGCCTCAGCCAACACCATGAGTCTTTCCTGGCTCCCTCCTGAAAAACCAAATGGCATCATCTTGGATTACGAGATTAAATACCATGAGAAGGTAAGAGCCAGTGTAAGTCAATGAAGCGAAGGGCATTCAATCACAATTCCACCACTGTCATCCTCTGCTCTATACATAATCGTTCATCCTGACAACAGCATCAACCCTTCCTGTCTCTCTCTCTCATACCCTAACACTCTCCTCCCTTCCTTGATTCATCCCCTTCTTTTGAACGCTGATACCGCAAGGCAGTTGGAGCTTGGCAGGGATGGAGGCAGGAGGATTTGCATAGAGGAGAAGAAAGAGCCAGGCATATCTGCTCCGTGTTTGATGTGTTGTACTGACAGATTAAACTGGAGCTGCCAGACGCTCGCTTTTGGGTGCTGGCTGGTTTTATATGGCTTGTTTTATCACTGTTCCCACAGGACCAGGGAGAAGCTATTGCCCACACCATGACAGCCCAGCGTAGCTCTGCACGCATCGAGGGTTTGAAGCCAGGCACGCCGTATGTGGTGCAGGTTCGAGCCCGAACAGTGGCAGGGTATGGCCGCTATAGCAGCCCTACTGACTTCAGCACCAACCACCAGGGTATGTAAAGCACTCTATATTTCTGTATTATCACATTAAAATGATGTCTTTCCAAAGCATATCAAGCATTGGTTTGAATATAAGTGGAGTTTTTGCATTAATAATCCTATAAATAACACTCATAGAAAACGAAATGCTATAAATAGATCTGAGAAATACGATTCTTTGAATATTTCCTATGATATCTCTCTTTGTGTGCCTCACACAGCTGATGCAGACAAGACTCTGCAGGAGCAGCTACCCCTCATTGTGGGCTCTCTAACGGCAGGGCTGGTCTTCATCATTGTTGTTGTGGTTATTGCCATTGTCTGCCTCAGGTAATTTTCACTTACCTCAATAATATTCAGTAATTACACTTATAAATGGATCACATCAAATGTAGAAGAAATAATTACATGTCAAAGTATACCTATGAAACAACACAATTCTTTGAATTTATTTATTTTAGTCACCCATAATGCTTTCTTGGAACCTATTGGTCAATTATTGGACGCATTTTAGGCACTCTCAAAAGCAGATTCATTTTGGATCTTTTACTTTGTAAATTGTATCCAGTGGTCTCAAATGTGCGTTCCCTACATTGGAATTCCATAATGTCCTGGTGATCGTTGGCACTGGCAGATTCCACCTTGTGGCCACCTTACCATTTCCACAGCGGAGGGCAAGGCAGCTGTGTATTTAAAGCCTTATAATGCAAAAATTCTCAATTTGCACTCTCTTCCTTTCTAATCAGCACAGTGTGTCTCAGTATCTTAACTTGTCTGCAACTGAAAAAATGTAGGCCTTGGCATATTCCGGAACTGAATTTGAATTGGAAATGAGATACAAATCACCAGCGGGTATTATTGGCCCGGTTACTAGTTAGACAACAAAGGGATTGCATTAACATGTAGCTACTAGAGGGGGTTGAAACTGCATTGCATTTAATGTACTGATAGTGGAGAAAGTGTGAAGGAAAGAATTAAAAGACAGGACTGAATTAAACAATGTGGCAGTAAAGATTCCTTAGTATGTAATGGGAGCAAGACAACCATTGCTGCTTCTGTTTTTCTTAGCTGTCTTTATGTAGATTTCACTTCTACCATTCAGTCAACTGAAGTGACAAGGGTCTCTTGAGGCTGAATCTGTTGTTCTCTTAATTGTCATATAATTCCCCTTCTTTAATCGACCTCAATTCGTGTCCCTAAAGGGGCTAGCAGGGAGAGAAAAAAACAGGTCCTTTTCAAAATGCTTATTTTGCTATTTCTAGTTAAGAAATCATGAACCTTTTGTAACTGACTGTATTGTCTTTGGTTTACAGGAAGCAACGTAATGGCTCAGAATCAGAATACACAGAAAAACTGCAACAATATAGTAAGTGTCTACAGAGTTTACTTGCCATTGGATGACTAAAAATGCTATAAATATTGTGTATTATGACAGTGTGATTCATACGGCTATTCGCACTATTGAATCCCCTATAGTCACTCCGGGGATGAAGGTCTACATTGACCCATTCACCTACGAGGACCCAAATGAGGCCATCCGAGAGTTTGCCAAAGAGATTGACGTTTCCTGTGTGAAAATCGAGGAGGTCATTGGCGCAGGTAACCAACAAAAGCTCCTGAGCAACAGGGGGAAGACAGCTAGGCACACCCAGGCCATACCTTTAGAGGACTTCACTCCAAGCGGTACTTCAATCAACTCATCCCGCTCCAAAATACAATCCCTTAGCACCTTACCAATGTCTCTAACAGCTTTACTTACAAAATGGAGCTTCTGAGGTTATCTTCAGAGCTAACTATAGAGCTACCATTCCTGCTAACTTACCAAACCTGTCCTGAGCCTGATTATACCTCTTGGACAACTTAATGTCCTCCTGACCATTTGACCTGTTAACTTCTCCATCCATGGTGCTCCTTCCTGCCCTTGAAACCACTCCCCTTTGTTTTGTAAATTTTGCTAGATCTTAACATTAGTGTTTACAGTTTAGTTTCTGAAAGCCAAAAGCAAAGATAAGTAGGATTCTGGTTCAGTAAGACTTGCAGCCATGTTATAATAGAATGGAGTTGAGGAGCCCCATGCCACACTCCAAAAAACAAGGCTTTTAACATCTAACGCTGCTACCTGAACCTGTTGTTTCCCAGCTTTGTCTAAAGTGATGAACCCCTACCATGTCCTTCCCTGATCCCACTGTTTCTCTTGCACCTGCTTACACATTGGCCTAGACTGCAGACGCAAGTCGTCCAATCCTCCCAAGCTTCTGTCCCCACCTACTTCCTACACTCTTACCCTGACTCCCTCCACACCCTAGCATTCCCTGCTTCTGCCCTTTACCCCTTCCTCTATTGCCTTACTTTTCCCATTTCCTTTTTGGTACCTCAACCCCCAACAATGCTCTATAAGTCTTTTCCATTTAAGCATTCCTGACCTCACCCTACCCCTTCCCTCGCCCCCTGGATACACTCCAATAGCATCACCTTTAGCCCTGGCTTCTTTTGCTGTCTCCCCCTGCTTCCCCCTGGCTCCTTGATTCTAACCAGTAACTGTCCCTCTCCCCTTTCTCTCCCACACTCCTCCACTCTTCCCTCTCCTCTCCTCTCTCCACTCCACCCTTTCTGCCTCTTTCTTGTCTGTCCATTACCTATGTAGGAGAGTTTGGAGAGGTGTGTCGCGGCCGTCTGAAGCTCCCTGGAAGGCGTGAGATCATTGTGGCCATCAAGACTCTTAAGGCAGGCTACACAGAGCGCCAAAGAAGAGACTTCCTGAGTGAGGCCAGCATCATGGGCCAGTTTGATCATCCCAATATTATCCGCCTGGAAGGGGTGGTGACAAAGAGTCGGCCAGTCATGATTGTCACTGAGTTCATGGAGAATGGAGCGCTGGATTCCTTTCTTCGGGTTAGAGATGATTACTACCTTAATAAAATGTATTTATTATTATTATATTTTTTTTATGCCTGGATTCCTGTTTGTGAACATGCAAGTAATACTTGATTAAAACTGATCTACTTCATAAAACAAATACCATCATGGCTGAGGTCTAGCACAAGTTTTATCTAAGCAGTAGTTTTCTAATGAAAAAAGATATGTTCTCACCTATCCCCATGAAAAAAAAAACATACTAAACTTTCTGAATAGAGATGACAAATAGCGTAGCTGCTAGCTGTGACATTCAGAGATGAATCAGCTGGGTGATGAGTAACATCCTGGAAAGTTAAAAACACTTAGACAGCAGACATTTCTGTTATGAATGGGTCTGTGATTTTCCCTCTCTCTCTCTCCAACAGCTAAATGATGGACAGTTCACAGTCATCCAGCTCGTGGGTATGTTGAGAGGGATTGCAGCTGGCATGAAATATCTATCCGACATGAACTACGTGCACCGTGATCTGGCTGCTCGTAACATTCTAGTCAACAGCAACCTGGTGTGTAAGGTGTCCGATTTTGGTCTTTCTCGTTTCTTGGAGGATGATGCCACTGACCCCACCTACACAAGCTCATTGGTCAGCATTCACACCTTGATCCTTTAATATGCATAGCCATTAATAATGTTTTCAGCTTCTGACTGAGGTTAAAAATCATTGTATTCACTTGCATCTATAGGGTGGAAAGATCCCTATTCGCTGGACAGCCCCAGAGGCTATTGCTTATAGGAAGTTCACATCAGCAAGTGATGTCTGGAGCTACGGCATTGTGATGTGGGAGGTGATGTCATATGGCGAGCGCCCATACTGGGACATGAGCAACCAAGATGTGAGTTTCCGCTCTACTTTGCCTCTATTCAACTTCATTTGAGAGTAAACTAAAGCCAAAAAACTATTATTTTTCAATCAACAGGTGATCAACGCAGTCGAGCAGGATTACCGACTGCCCCCACCCATGGACTGCCCTACTGCCTTGCATCAACTTATGCTAGACTGCTGGGTGAAAGAAAGAAACTTGAGACCTAAGTTCTCCCAGATCGTCAACACCCTGGACAAACTTATTCGCAATGCCGCCAGCCTTAAGGTGGTCACCAGCACACATTCTGGGTAAGGGCACACATGGACTGGCTCATACCATCATGCTAGTTAATTTGTTTGAATGATTTTTATCTATGCAGGCAGTATTATAGACTTACTCAAACCAGTTCTCTCATTTTAAATTCAGAATTAGGCCGAAGTTACAGAGGCATTTGAATTAAGAGACCATTGATTTCAGATCATTTTCAATCGACAAATAATATTGTAAGCTGAGAAACTCTTTCATTATAGAAATTAAGAGGACCTTCAGTCAATAAAACATTTGGTTTAATTACACCATCACAGGGCTATTGATTGTTTTGCCTGAGATGCTTGCTCGGGTCTAAACTTACAAGAGCTTTTTCTGTTTGAGATATTTAATGACTTTATCTGCCTTCCAGATGCCAGTCACTATAAAACAGAATCGATCCACATTTTTCTACAAATGTATTGTTTCAGTTGTGTTAGCAAGAAGCTTCAGGCGGGTTTTGACCCACCTCGGGGTGCCTGCCTCTGGGCCGTAGGTCCTGGGGGAGGGCCTCTAACAACCGGGAAACTGTGGGAGCCTGTCTTTGTCTACTCTGCAATGATCAGAGTTTAAAGGAAGAATAATTAGTTAATATAATTCAGAGATGGGAATGGTTTTAATTAGCAAGTAACAAGATTTTAAAGGGGCCACTGGATAAGTGGGCTGCCTGCTGAGCTTAATGAAAGAGGGAGAGATGGGCTCCTGTTTTTGCAACATTTGATGTTCTGTGAACTATCTTCAGTGATCCAATCCTTAAATAAACTAAGGAAAGTTCATTTAGTTAATAATTGCTCTCATTTTTGAGTTAAGGGTAGGTTACTTATGCATGGACAGTTATCCTTTTGGTTTTCTCGTACAGTTTCCCCATGTTGCACTTAAAGTCAACGTCCCAAAGACGCGAGAGCCAGACCAGCTCTAACAATGCTCCATTAAGGAAAGCTGCCTTCCAGGTTAATGACCACAAACCCTTCAGCCCTAAAGGCAGGAGCTTATTAAAAATCACTCTTCCCATCCATCTACAGACCTTGTCTTCAATAGAGCCTCTGTTCCATTCTTATTAACTTTTTTCTTATGCTTTTAATTGTTAATTAATCTAATGCCATCAAAAGACAGCTAGGTTCAGCAGAGCAGAGAGCTCGCCGACAGAAGTGTCTTTGCTCTGAAACTTTGCCTCCCAATCCCCACTGCCCAGACCTCATTGTTAGTTATTAAGACCAAAATCTGGGCATAGATCAAGCCTGGTCTCTGTTGATTTTGTCTAATATAATTTAAAATGGCTGCTTTTGTGCATGACATTAAATATAGTTGTGCTATACTGCAAGAAGGATCTTGTTTGCTTGCATGCAGGCAAACATGATTTACCCAAATAGATCACAATAGCAGTGCTGCTCCAGGACCAACAAAAGAGTTGGATACAACTACTTGGACAAGTGATTTCTAAAGGAATATAGAATCATAAAATACAATTAATATAGAATTATAGCATATCAAGTCTCAATACATGTTAGGCAACACATCTTAAGACCAGAAAAGTTCTGTTTCTTATGTACCTGGACCCACACCCACAGCTTCCTTGAAGTTCTCTCTAGGAGGCCGCTGCATGTCTCCAGCCAGTAGGCCACAGTGGCAGGTCCAGGCCCTACAGAGAGGTGGTGATGGTGGGGGGTTTGGGGGTGAGGTTTTGGTGGTGGAGGCCTGGCGTGACCTAACCCTCTCTCTCTCTTTTTATCTCCACTCCTCTCTTTCTCTGTAGGGCCTCCCAGCCGCTCCTCGACCGCTGTGTGCCTGACTACACCACCTTCACCACTGTGGGCGACTGGCTGGATGCCATCAAGATGAGCCGCTACCGAGACAACTTTCTCAATGCTGGCTTTGCTTCTTTTGACTTGGTGGCCCAGATGACTGCAGAGTGAGTGTCTGGACCAATTGTTGGAATGCTCCTCTTTGTTTTGGTGGTCTTACGTTAGTCCGAATTTAAGGCACTGTGGACTTTTTATTGGTCCAAATTTTATCTGTATGCAACTTTTAATTGTTCCAGTCAGGATGATTTTATAACAGAGCTTGAGCCAACTGCATGGAATCGAACTGTGGTTCAGACCAAGTATTCGAACCAAGTGCAAAAACAGCCCAAAACAGAACTTCAATAGGGAATTAAAGAGACAAAATCAATATTTTAATAATCAGAATGGAGTTAGTGATAGAGCTTTTGAGCATGCGATTATTCTCCTCATCTCGCTTTAATTAACTATAACATTTCATTCTCAAAATAGTTTCACGAACAAAGAATATTTGTAACTATGTTAAATGTCTAGACAGAAGTGAAGAGAGCAGTTGGGATCAAATAAACTAATAAAGAAAAAAATATTATAAATTCATCACACCCATTAAATTGTAATAAAGGATGGAGGCAGGGGTAATTTGTTTCAATTTGGCAACTTGACAGGTGTACCAGTCGGTGGTTTTCTTGTGCTCTTAATGACTAGTAATTCTCCTAATGGGCTCCATTTATTATCATTTTATCCAACATTGTTGGCTTGATGGGACCAACAGAGGAAAATGAGAGAAAACACTTTTACATTGCGTGAAAGTACTCTGCTAATGTTGTGCGATTGTAGAGATGAGAAGGGCAGACAGACTGGGGGCCGCCACGGGGCTGGTTGCTCCCTGACGACGTCCGTCCTCTTGCAGGCTTATTCTTATCGGAAGGTGAAAAAAAGAAGTCAATGACGAGTCTGTGCTAGCTTTTAGCTGCACATGTTGCTGTGTAAACTAAAACCTCATGAAGGGATTAGATTACCGTTTAAACAACAGGAAGCATTTTTATCATAAAGCCTGTGGTAACCTTTACACCACACTCTTGCTACAGTATAATGACTGCTGTCTGTTGCGCAGTGAATACAGTATAATGACTGCTGTCTGTTGCGCAGTGAAATATTATTCCAAGTCATGTCTGTGGTTACACTAATTGCTTTTTCTTCATGTGAAATTTGACATCTGGTTGCCCTAGGTGCAAACCCTTGCAAATCATTGACCAACGCTTGAACTATCTCCAGTTTGAGAAGTGGCTTAGCACCACAAACTTGTCTCAGTTTAGCAGCCAAAGGGTGGGGTTCAGCTTCTATTTGCTCAGCATAGTAACAATTTGCTGAAGGGATTTGCTCACCTGGCTACATTCCCATGGGAGTTTATTGCTTGAATGACTTATTTTCTCTCTGATAGCAACCACTTTGTTATTAAGTATTCATTTTATAACGGTGGCAGTAAGGTTTTTTATTGTTGTTTTTTTCTACAGAGATCTGTTACGGATAGGTGTCACATTAGCCGGGCACCAAAAGAAGATTCTCGGCAGCATTCAAGACATGAGACTGCAAATGAACCAAACGCTGCCCGTCCAGGTCTGAAATGGGGGTTGAACTGTTCCACAGAGAGCTAACGGACGACCCTAGACGCCTGATCATCTCCACTAATCAGATGAAACTGGCTTGCAGTGCCTCGGACAACTTTTTCTTTTCCATTTTCCTGTTTCCCTGTAACGACTGCATTATTTTACACCCAACAGGATTAGATAAGATTATTTTGTACTTATTTTTAAGAACGGAGAGGAAAGCCCACATCCCAATGCCTGCCTCACGAGGCTCCGGTATGGGATTGGCGATTGCATGCGTGCGTGTGGTACTTTCTTTTGCGAGGCTGGCTGGGATTCGCCCAATCTCTAAAGCCTCCCATAATGCATTTCTCCCTGAAACTGACTCTGAGGGACAGACTCTCCTGGATGGACTGACATTGCTTATGGAAGAGAAACTCTAATAGTACGCATAACTTGAATATAAAGACAAAAAAAAAACTGAAAGTGAATATAAATTCACAAAGCGTGTGGACACGAATCCCTCCAGTGCTAGCAGATGTTCTATTGTGCGTGTGATTTTGTGCTTATTCCCCATCTTCATATTGAAGGTGTTTTATTTAAGGGCACATGCCTCAAACGGACAGGAGGGAGAGGCACAGCCGAGGGCGAAAGATCACGGATGTCGCAGGACCGGATTTGAGGAAGTTGCATTTGTCCACCAGGTTTAAACTGACAAAAGGACTTCTTAGAATATACCTGGTGAACTCAGGATGCTTTCATAGTTCAGCTATGTTTTCACAATTTCACTTTTTATTCTCTTTCGTTGTTTTCCCTGTTTAGTTTCTGTTCCACGATGGATTGACATTTAGCTGGTCATTAACCATTATGTCAGGATTTTTTAGCAGTTAGAAAAGAGAAGGACTGTGATAACTTGTACTACACTGTGATCAATAAATTTGCTAGCACTTTATTTTACAGTCCGGTTCCCCATGTACATACTATGTACTTATTATAGCAATTACAATAACTGGGTAATAACTAGGTACTAAGCCTGAATCTACCACTAAACCTAACCTTAACCCATGTAGTTACCTTATATTAACAGTACTTTTTTTAGGTAAGTACACTGTAAGTACATGTACTGTAAAATAAAGTGTAACCATAATTTTAAATCAATATATTTGTCTTTTTCCAGGAAAAATATCTAAGCATCCTTACAAAAGATTACAAAATGGTGCAATATATTAACTTGTTTTCAGAGAATATATCTATTTTTTTGGATTTTTATTTTAGTTTTTATTATTGTTTCAAGACTAAATCTAATAAAACGTACTAAAGATTATAAACATAAGGTTAAAACATAAAATAATTGTCAATTGGGTAAAAAAACAAATCTTTTCTCAAGTAAATGTATCTTGCTTTAAGAATGTTTAGCTGTTTCCTGGATAACAAGACAAAATACTTTCAGTGTAAAAACAGTGCTAATCACTGACCATCTCTAAAATGAGTGTGTGTACGTGTCAGAATGACTATGTTGTAGTGTGTGCGTTTCTCTGTGTGTGTGTGTGTGTGTGTGTGTGTGTGGGTGTATAAAACAAAAGGAGAGTATAAGGATTATGCACACAAATTCTGTAGATGAACATTTCAATGCACAAATGCATGAAACAATTTGTGAGGAGCTTCAGTTATATTATATATCATTACTTACGAATCACTGATATTATGTGGAGAAATACCAATTTATTGTGATTTTTATTTTAACATATCCCAAGAGGCCAAAAGGAATGATTAATTTATCTAAAGATCTGATATAAATTTAAATCAGTATACACTGTAAAAATAATTATATGATCAACAAATGTTTTGACATTGCTTTAACTCGTCAAAAATAAGTCACGCAGTTTTCAACTTTTTTTATGTTATACAAGATTTTTTTTTTTTTTAGTTGAAATTACTTAAACATCCAAGTTGGTTGTACTTAAAATCAAGTTGATTGAATTTTTTTTGCAGTGTATGCTGACATTCAAAAAGAGACATGCAACAAACAACAAAAGATTTTGGAATGACATCTTGATGTTTCTTTCCTGAAGAGGAAGTGCATTGAAATTGGTTTAAGAGAAATGAATAGAGGTGTTGAAGATCTCATCAATGTTGGGCAGATCCCTAGTAAATCTCTTCAATATTAAAGCTAAGCCTTCCCGTCACCACCACAAAGAGAAACTGTTAGTACCAATTCTTTAACATATCCTTTTGTAAAGCTCGCTCGCCAAGCGTTTCGGTAATTTCTAGCAATCATATTTTTGGAATTACAGGATTTTCCGGGGGTGTTTTCAAATGAGATCTTCAGTTACAATGAAAATTCATGTTTGTGCTCTGCGGGCGGCACTTCCTGAAACTGTCGGTTAGTCTTCCACATTTTTTAAGCCTTCACCTCGCTCATCTTTTTCTTGGCTGATTACAGCCTGGCAGAGACGGATGACCAGCCCATTTCGGTTTTTGAACTAATGGATTAGTTATGTACAGTCTTCATGGCCCCACTTCAAACAAGAAAGACGTACAATATGCAAAACGGTAGCATATCTGAACTAAAGCTAGAAGCTAATGTTATTACCAAAATCTGTATCTAGAATAGTGCGTATATGTTGCACTTTGGGGAAATGGTATATATTCTGCACAGTACTCCTCTGTTTGTGGTTTTGATCATAAGTTCACAAATCATTTAATGGTTCCCTCTTTTCTCAACTACAAGAGTTCCATGTAATATAACACGCTGATGACAGACATTATCTTTTTTGATCTTGATGTATATGAACCCTGTTCCTTAAAGTTCCCCGTCTTGCACTGCTACTAACTTACAGAGCCGTCCGGGAACTAAACGTAGCTGCTTTCCATCATGTCTGACGGTATATTCTCTCATAACTGGATTTGAGTGTGTGTATGTTTGTGTGTATGACTGTATTTAGGTAAGGTGCTATTGTCATTGTTTTTTATCGCAGCAGTTTTGGAACACAACTTGCATGATTTCTGTTCAATAACTGAATAAGCCAATCTCGGACTCTCTCTTTCTCTTCCCTCCACTCCTTTCCTGTTCCTCTGTGACATTTTTGAGTTTCGAAGTTACTCTTTTATATTGAAAATCAAGCAAAAACAAAAAAAAAGTTTTTTCTTTCCAAGCAGTTGAAACGGTCTTCTCATCACATCGCAAATCACTGACGTTCAAAAAGCAACATGTCTGCTGAGTGCTGTACTTATATTGAGAGAAGCAAGACACATTTCAAGATATTTTCTTTTCTTGTTCTTTTTTTGTTTTTGGAAAGCATTGAGATGTATTTAATGGTGAAGACAAAAAAACAGCGATTAAATAATGCATTCTTGTAGAAATATTTTTAAAAAACCCTTTTGCAATTAAATTATTTAAGAAATACCTGTGTTTGGTGAGTCTGTTCTTGCGTGGTTTACTTCATGGCTTCTGTTGAAAGTTATTGTGTATCGACATGTTCAGTTGTTGAAGTCTTCAATTTTTTCAGGCACGTTGGGGCCGCAGATTCTTGTTTAATTGAAAGGCCTGAGGATTTTTATGACCATCCTCCTCTATAAAACATTCTGCCCTGTGTTTGAGCGTAAGGCTTTGATCTTTACAGGTCAGGGAACCTGCCTCGCAGATACAGACTGTGACTGTGAGAAAGTATGTGGAGTTCATGTTGTTCAGACGGCTCTGGACATTCAAAATGGAGAATATCTTCATAACTGCCGAGATCTAGGCCTTGAAGTTTCGTATTATACTTTAGTCTGAATTGGTTATTTTAGCAATATGTGCTTTTATGGTCTTCATAAGCATGCCACTGGTAATTATAGAGGGCTATTAAAAAAAAAAAAAAAAAAAAAAAAAAAACATTGGCCCCAAAATTTTTAGAAACGTAAGTCACACTTAATGGTATCCTACATATTTAGAATGTTGGTTTCATGTTTTTTTTTTTTTTTTTACTTTCATTTTCAGCAAAATATTAAATAGAATATTTAAAAATGCACTGTAAAAAATGATTTTTTGGTTAAGTAAATACTACTGAAAATAACCAATGTAATTTACATGAAAAAGTTAGTCCAGGCAATAATTAAAAAAACTAAGTAAATTCCATATCAGTACTTAATTCAAGCGAGTAGAAATGAAAGCGTACATATCTACTCAATAAAATTAAGTAAAAATTACTCAACTTTTCTGATACTGGGGTTCCCATCATGCACTGGACCTTGAATAATTAATGAGGTTCATTTTTCACTGTTTTCCAGCTGTATTTACACTGTTTTATCATTGTTTTTGTTTTCAGGATTAGTAATTTGCCATTTTGTGACATTTCAAGTAAATTTTCTGCTCAAAATGACACATTCAAACACAAAAATGATCCATCAAATGTTACCGTCATTGTGTATTGTCTACCAAGTATTGAGGTACTGTATTTGCATTTACATGAGACTTAACATCTGACATGATGTAGCATAAATTACTTAGATAATCTAAGTAAAGCACATACTATAAATGATTGGTATAATTCAATATTATTGTTTGAGTGAAATGTAATGCAAAGGAAATTTCAACTGAATTGATGTTAATCGTCCTTTTACTAGCCAAGTTAAATGACTTATTATCTTTGTTAATTTCACTTAACTAGGTTAAGTAAAGTTTACTTAATTACATATTCCAAGTAAATTTAACTTAAAGATTTCTAATTAAAGCTACTGATAAATATGTTTAGGTTTTACTTGGCAAACGTTGTAAATTTACTAGCATTTTCTGAGTGAAAAAAATTAGCAAGCTTTTTTCAAGTAATTCCTACTCCAAATTTTTTACAGTGTGGCATGTGGTGTAACCGCCGAGTAAAAACATCAGTAACCCAGTAGTATTTTTTGAAGGCAAAATATTTTGTTGTTTGTTTGTTTGTTTGTTTATTGTTTTTTGCAAATATCATGAATTGGTAATTCGTGGTAATTCAAGCTTTTTGGACATTGAATCACATTATATTGTATCATCTAATTTAGCCTTGCCTCGTCAAAAAACCGTTGAATTATTTAATATTTTAAAAGATTGATTCTTTTCTATTATATCTTTTTTATCTTTTATCTTTTATATCTTTTTCTTTTATATCTTTTCTTTTTTACTTTTACTCATTGTGTGTGTGTGTGTGTGTGTGTGTGTGTGTGTGTGTGTGTGTGTGTGTGTGTGTGTGTGTGTGTGTTTGTGTGTGTTTGTGTGTGTTTTTGAGTGTGTTTTGTTTTATCATATTTTGCTTTTTTTCGTGTCTTATATTTTGTTTTGTTTTTCTTGTTTAGTTTTGTTGTTTCATCTTGTGTCTTATATTTTGTTTTGTTGTTTTGTTATGGTTTTGTGTTTTATATTTTGTTTTGTCTTTTGAGCTTTGTTTTGTGTTTATATTTCTGCATGTTGGTTACACAATTTACCAAAAAAAAAAAAAAAATAGGTTGTAAAATATTAATAAGCATTAAGCATCAATATGAATGCTTTTTAATTTATTTTTGAAATGATGAATAGATCTGGACAAAAAAAAAGTGCTATTCCAAAGCATTCAATAAAATATCAAGTAGTGTTTGCAAACAAATGATGCTGGAACTTTTTTTTTAAGAAAACAAGGGGAACCAATCCTTGGTCTTTACATACTTAGTCCTCTTACTCCTTCTCCTGTTGTGAAGGAGCTGTGTGCTGTTGCACGCTTTCTCCAGGACTGTGGCGATACGCTCAGAGGTCCTTAAAAGGAGGATTACTTGTTTGTTGCCTGCGCAGAATGAAGAGAGGGAGAGGGAGAGAATACAAAAGAAATCTTACCACACCAAACCCTGTTTCTTGGGCCGCACCAGATAATAGATTCAGTTAAGCAAGCCCTGACAGATATTACGGGGCAGGAATGTGATGACACAGTGCTTGTATTGTGTGCTATCTCTTGATTTGCAATGGCAACCAGTCGCTGTCAGTCTCTGCGGTGAGAGCCGTGACATTACAGTGGCTGGCGCGCACACAAGAGCCGTTGTCAGATTGGAAAGGGAAACAGAGGTGCTTCCAGACGGAGCAACCGCACATCCTACATGGCAAAATGTTTTGACAGCAGCAGACGTGAAAGGCTCTTTAGACCAAGAGATAGCGTTTGAGCAGATTTATGTGCTTACAGAGCCGTATTGCTTTGCTATAGTTTCAATAGTTTATTCATCCTTTTGTGCAGAGGACAATCCCAGAATTCACTGACAAGCTCGGGGAAAACCTGAATTCAAAATGGTGGAAGGGAGAGAAATGTTAATTGTAATTATATATTTATTTTATATTTTGAATTTATTATCAAGAAGTATCATTAAAATACTTTTATTAGTAATTACATTTGTAAGTGCGTCCCAATTCACGTACTTGCACACTATTTATGCCGTTTTGTAGTATAAATAGTATAGTGCGTTCACATTGAAAATTCCAAAAAGAAAAAGTGCACTTTAAAGGGTTAGTTCACCCAAAAATTAAAATTCTGTCAGTAATTACTCACCCTCATGTTCTTCCGACCCCGTAAGACTTTCGTTCATCTTCGGAACACAAATTAAGACATTTTTGATGAAATAACACAACACCAGCAAGTTAAGGTGTCCATAAGCCTGCAGGAGGAGTGAGACAGCTCTCAGATTTCATCAAAAATATCTTAATTTGTGTTCCGAAGATGAACGAAAGTCTTACGGGGTTGGAACAACATGAGGGTGAGTAATTAATGACAGAATTTTCATTTTTGGGTGAACTAACCCTTTAACTACACGGATGATGAGCTGTTTACACAACACCATTTGCAACTAAAAACTTAAAACCTTTTGTGCATTTTGGCCGTTCGTTTACACGACAGCAGCGGTTTTGGTGCCTGAAAATGCTAAGTTTTCTTAAGTTTTTGAAAATGGTCTCCTGTGTAAACAACAAAAACACGAATCTCTGAAGACGATGACGTCATGCACATGCATGTTACGTGTTCAGTCTATAGTGTTTCATCGCCATCTACTGGCCTGGCAGCAGAATACAGCGTTTTTAGTCCGGTTTTTTTGCTGATCTGTGTGAATGGGGATCGTTTTGACAATGGTGTCGTCTGTACGCGAAAAACTCAAAGGAAAAACTTCTCAGTTTTTTTAATGCGTTTTGGCCGTTCGTTTACACGACAACAGCGTTTTGGGTGCCTGAAAACGCAAACTTTTGAAAATGGGTTTCAAAGTGCACGTTTTTGAAACCGGTCTCCTGTTTAAACAACAAAAACGCGAATCTCTGAGGACGATGACGTCATGCACATGCGTATTATGTGTTTAGTCTACAGTGTTTCATCGCCATCTACTGGCCAGACAGAATACAGTGTTTTTAGTCGTTTCTGCGGATACGTGTGGCGACACAGTGGTGTCGTCTGTACGCATAAACCTCAAAGGAAAAACTTCTCTGTTTTAAGCGTATCGTTGTCGCGTAAACGTACCCTAAGTGTGGAACGTTGGACACTTAACTGTCGCAGCTTTAATTACATAGCGGAGGGGGATCAGAATCATTGAATATTGTTAGCTTAGCACCATGCTAACATCAATCTCTGCGGGAATCTATTGTGAGTCGAGCCTCATGTGCACATCATGATGTTTTGTGTGATAACCTATAAAATGATTATAAGACGGCTTTTATGAATACATAGTGATGTCTTACGTCAACATTTATAATGCATTATAAACACACGCTTCACAGACAATTTCAATAGACCGAGCTTTACCAAGCATCCTTTGATGAATATTGTGGACCATGTTTTGGTTGAAGAAATGATCAGTACAGCCTCAGAAAATACAGAAAGTACAGAGAGAGAGAGAGAGAGAGAGAGCAGCCTTACACCTCCCTCCCGGCAAAAGCCTTTCTATGTGTTCTTTGCTCTTATTCCCATTAGATTCGCCTCGTTCTCCACCCACTCCTCTCTCCCCCTCACCCTGTTTTCATCCTCGCCCATCTCCTCCGCTCTAATCCCTTTTTTCTTTCTCTCGCTCGGTGCAGAGGTTCGGCTAATTGGTCACGTCTGTGCCATGACACGGGGACCTGACATAATTGTTGGACAAATAGTGTGCCGTTTAGCATCAGGCCTGTCTCGGCTAAGCAACATGCAGACAGCAACTGACTGGAAACGCTAATTACAGGCCCAGCGCCACAGCGTTTAATTGGGAGAGGGTTCCCACAAGAATGGGGGTGTTTGTGTGCTCATGTGTGCCGTTCAGAGAAGGAGTTGACAGCGAACTGTGTTCGCAGCGGAGGCCGATGCCAAGACCAGGCAGAAAATACATACTGTTCCATATGGGAAATTAGTACACAAGAATGATATATCTGCATCATTAAGGGTTTCAAATGTTTTTCCAGTGGTCATCTGTCGAATGCTCACAAATCACAGGTCTTATTATGCACTATTTCATATAGTGTTTCATTAGGATTTCTGATAGAACAACCGCAATCTTACCAGGGGACTTATACAGCGTGTTTTATTAACTCTTGTCATGTCTTCAGTTCTGAATTTGCCACGATTAATGAGCTTGAATGCGTATTTTGGAGGACCGTACGCTTCCTGTTGATTCAGTCTAAGTTAAACTGCAGAAGGTGTTGGCGACATTACCTCGTCCTCTGGTTTCCCATGTCATTGAAAGTCGGAAAACAGGACTTTATCTAGGCAGGGATCTCTGGAAGCGAGGCTTTTCTCCATTTTGACTTTGGAGAAGGCCCCGCCGTACTTTCCCAGCGACGTCAAGCAGGATTATCCCATTCCTACCTCCAACCCCCCAAAACAATTCTGTTCGCCTTGACTGATCCATCCAAAATGGCAGCCTGCACTGACAGTGGTGCAACAAGCAAGCCTTTGTTGAGATCTTTGAGCGCAGCTGCGCACCCCAAACTGGATTAGCTCGCCATGCACTGTCATTACTCAAACAATGTATTAATTATGAGCCACCATAAAGTCTGGAACTTGTCAAGCAGGCTATTTCTACATGGTACATGTATTTTGAACCAGTGACCAATTACTTTAATTACCCTTACAAAAAAAGAAGTATACTTCAAGTTAATTTTAAGTAAACTTAAGTTCAAGTATATTTTCCAAGTATACTCTATGTAGGAATTAAACTAAAAATCAGTTTACTAGTAGTATACTTCCATTTCAATACTTCATTGGCCCACTTTTTAGTTTATAAAAGTATACTTTTAAGTGTTTCTAGTAGACTTTAAGTGCACAACTCGTTTACATCTAAGTTTTTATTTTACAACGCAGCGTCCGGAATTGAATAGTATATATTGCCTACTAATTCCCAACTGTATGCGAAAAACAGTAGGCCAACAGAGTTGTATGTCCCAAAAACAGTGGGAAAAAAGTACCCGGATGACCTACTACTTCTGCTGAGATTCTGAAGTGTGTGTTCGATTACTATCCCATGAGGCCACGGGAGAGGATTTATCAATGGAGGAGAAGAGACGAAACTGACGCTGGTTGGTCACATGATACTGACAACATGGCGGATGTAGTACGTGCGAATTTTCTTCATATACTACTCACATACTTTTTTAACGGTCGCAAAGTAGGTTTGAATTTAAATGTAGTACCTACTCAGACAGTACACGATTTTGGACGCAAAATTTTACTATATACTTCTAGCCCACTATTTAGTTTAAGAAGTAAGTAAAGTTTAAGTTAAGTTTTAACTAAAGTTAACTAAAGTAAGTAAGTTTTAACCTAGAGTTAGTTTTCTTATAGTGAACTTATCTAAAGTAAGTAAGTTTTCATCTGTTTCTATGAAGAAATCTGTGACCGCAAAATTATCATTTTCTTAAGTATAATATTAAGTACAAGTATAGGCCAAATATTGTTCAACTATTTTGTATACTTGTCAGTATAAGCCAAGAATTATTTAGTATAAATTGGTTAAGTATATATTTGATAAGTACTGATAGTATACTCTCTTAAAGAAGTATACTAATAGCAACTTATTTTTATATGGGTATTAAGAAGGGAATATTGCATACATATCAGATTATATTGCTTATTATTGTTTCTGTGTGTATTATCACTATAAGTATTGCATACATTTTCAAACAAAACCTGAACCTATTCATTAAAACTGTAAGTTGTGCAAGTTTTGCTCTTAAGGAAATGTAAACAATTCTAGGACTACAGTTTGTGCGTAACATATAAAAACACTGTCATTTTCAACAAAAACTAATTGTAGACAATAGCTTGATATTAAAAATCAACGCAAGCTTTTTACTATGCAATGAGCTACAGTTGTATGTTATTAAAAATGCTGTCAAGTAAGTGATAGTTTTTTTTTTTTTTTTTTACTTTAACATGCTTCTTATGCGCCGTGGTGTGAACATTTTTGAGACAAGCGCATGAACTTGAACTTTCAGTTCCTTTGATGTCTATATGTGAGGAATCCATTTAATGCTTGATACCTTGAACTGCTAACTGAAATATTATTCCCAGCTATGAGGACTCCATCTTCTCTTCTGTTGTCTTTTGATAAAAATGAAAAGCCACCTGACCAGCGCAGTGAAAGATGACCTTGAGATATGTGGGAACGCGCTGTCCTGTTTTTATATTATGTTTTGCGGGTGGAAAAGGTTAGGCTGGGAAAGTCCAGTTAGCGTCTGAGATCTCATTAACTGGACGATGATATTTATCAGTCTTAATCAAATTTATGGCAGACATGCCGTGATAATTTCCCAGCGACCACAGTGTCCTCTCACCCGTCCTTGATGGGTATAAGAAATGCCAGAGGCCACCAAACTTGAAGTATAATAAAATATTGAAAAATATAAATATTTTATAAAGGCAAAATATACAGTTAACATAAATACTAACATGATAATTTTAAGGACACCTGATTTTTCCTCACCTATATATATATATGTGTGTGAGTGTGTGTGTGTGTGTGTGTGTGTGTGTGCTTGCGTGCGTGCGTGCGTGTGTGTGTGTGTGTGTTTTGACACATATAATTATTAATATTATATTTTGAGCTAAAAATCCTCATAAGACGAATTAAGCTCTTTGATGTTTAGGTCTGCACTTTTTCCAACCTCAAATTTTTAATAGTTTTCTACATTTGTAACTGAGTATTGTTTTGTTTTGTTTTGTTTTGTTTTGTTTTGTTTTGTTTTGTTTTGTTTTGTTTTGTTTTGTTTTGTTTTGTTTTGTTTTGTTTTGTTTTGTTTTGTTTTGTTTTGTTTCAATAAATTAAAATTGTATTTCCTGTGCGACAGCTTATGGATATAGTTTTTTTTTAATACCGTTTTTACTATACAGTTATAATTTGACATGACATTACATTAATGCGTTTGCTATTCTTATATATATATTCTCATTTGATTTATCATTTCTTTATTTATTTCTTTAACATGTAAGCTTTTGTGTCCTTCAAATGCTTTCATTCAGCACAGCAGGGACAAATACTAAAATATTCAAGGGAAATGTGCTAAGTGATGTAAATAATATGAATAACTTTTGCTCAGAGCTTAATCTACTGTTATTTATAAATATAATTAGTTATTTACATGCCGTACCGTAGATGTGGAAACACTTTACAATACGGTTCATTAGTTACCTACCTTAGTTAACATGAACTTAGAATGAACAACACTCCTTCAGCATCTATTAATCTTCGTTAATATTAATTTCAACATTTACTAATACGTTATTAAAATCAAAGGTCGTATTTGTTAACATTAGTTAATGCACTGTGAACTAACATGAACAAACAATGAACAGCTGTATTTTTATTAACTAACTAACATTAACAAAGATGAATAAATACTGGATTGCTCATTGTTAGTTTATGTTAGTTAATACAGTAACTAATGTAAACTAATGAACCTTATTGTAAAGTGTTACCGTAGATGCGAATCCCCTTTTTTGGAATGTAAAACCTCTTGCAACCAAGCAAATCTCTTCATATTGTGCTCTAATATCCACATAACCAGGTCTTTCAATATTTCACCAATATTGTACAAATATATCACCATTTATAAAATGGTTAGTTCCGTCTTGATTCTGATTGGCCAATAGTTATGTTTTATTCATGATAAAGCATTGGAATTCACTATTTATTAGCGAAAAACTACATAATTAGCTACCAAGTTAGAAAGATGTCATGTTTTATAACCATTCTTGTAATGTGTATTAAGTCGAATTCCTAATAAGTGCAAAATGGACCTGCTGTGACCAGGTGGCCCAACTAGCACAACCCTAGCCTTCGGTCTGCATGAAAACAAGTGTTTTTAGTTTCTCTAATGCTAGCTGACAGCCAGACAAAGGCGATAACAGTGGGGGTGTTTGGGGTTGTGTGCTAACATTTCTGCAGCTGTGTGAATTGGATTGGGAGGTGTTTTTACGTTCAACAAAGTGTCTCCTCATTACACTTCACACTTTATCTTGTTCTGCCGTCGCTGACCTGTAAACACCACGAGCTGTCGGGAAAACAAAGGACGAAAACAAGGAAGGTGTCTCGACCTTCGTCGGGAATCGACACGTTCGCCGCTAACAATGGCAGTACGAATGCGGGTGAACGTATCAAGTGGGTCATGTGAGTGACGGTAACATTTACCGATAGGTCAGCCGCAGCTGCGTTTTGTCACGTGATGCGGGGGCGGAGTCTGTCTGAGCGCATCCGATTGGCTAACGGTGGCTGAAATGTGACTCCGCCCGCGGCTAGACTGTGACATAATTGCAAGCGGGGTCATAGAAAGGACAGCGCGAGAATGTTGCATTATGGGGAAGCACGGGCGGGTTGGTTGGGGCTGTGGTGAGTTTCAGGTCAAACTATTTTTTTTTTTTTTTGCTTTCATATGTTTTTATCAACATAAAATAAAAATAAAAATAAAAATAAAAATACACGAATGCATAAATGGGGATATTTCATACTTTTATAAAGGTGAAGCATTATTTTTTGGCTGACACATGCACATTTAAATGAAGACCAAAATATAATAATAATAATAATAATAATAATAATAATAATAATAATAATGATTACAATTGTTAAAATTAGGAAACTACATTGACAAGGGAAAATACTGTCCCACTCTATATTAAATGTCTTTAATTAATATGTAACATTTAAATGCAAAATTTGATATAATGCACTTACTGTGTACATGTTTTTAAATTGCACTTATATTCAGTATTGGGTGTAATATATTCATTCATTTCTATAATTTAATTATTCTCCATTGAAAAAGTATTGCATTAACCCTTTGGTACTGTTCGCTTGTCTGTTAAAAATGACTATATTTTTTTTTTTTTTATGAAAGATTATACTATATTTAAGTTCATAATCTTTTCTTTTTTTTAGGGGATTTTATGGTACTAAATTATATTTATGCAGTAGTTATAATCATTCACTTTTTGAGGATACAATTATTATTATAATTATTATTAAGGTAAGTACATGGCAGTCCAGTTTCACAGTTCCTCACATGGAAGTGTGTTCTTATGTGTATGAATCTATGTGTGTGTATGTCATGGTTCAGTTCTCATTATTATTAAACCATCAACACATTTGCACTACTGGCAGTGTGTGACTGAAAGGCCGTCAACACACACTTACACTCGTCATTTAATGTCCGAAATCTAAATCTAAAATTTTGTTTGCATGCGTTTAGCTGAGCATCATAGTGTTTCTGGACACACTCGAGTAGGACTGAAGAACATAGTTTTATTTCATTTCATAATTACTCACTCAAATTACTTTTTTAAGATTTACTTATGGATTAAGAATTTTGAATGAGAGAAAAAAAAATAGAGTTTAATAAAATATTGTGTATAAATGTTAAGGGAGCAATGGAATAGACCATTTATTGTATGTGATTTTTTTACTATATGAATACTACAAATCACATAAACTGAAATTGTCCATTCCCTTGTTCCATAGGGACAAAAATGTTTTATTTTTATTTTTTTAAATCCATAATATTAATAATTTGTAATTGATTAATCAATTAAATTTGATGGAATTTCACTATAGGTCTACAATTTAAATTCGTAGATCTTAAAAAAAGCTTACATTTATTTATTCATTTTTAAATTTTTTAATGTTTTTAATTTTTTTGAGTGCTCCTATTGTTTTTTTTAATATGTTTGATGTTACTTCCAAATGTACTGACAATAATTTATGGTAAACTAAAACATACATATGTAATTACGTGTTTGTAATGATGAAGTTGAAATTGTAAACATTCAACATTTAACTTGTCACTAATGTAATATAACACAACACACTACAGTTATATTTTTATTAAATTATAATCAAGTATTTTACATGTGCTTTAGTATGTCAGTCAACAGCACGACAAACGATTATTAAAACAATTATATATACAGTATATATATATATAAATAAATAAATATATATATATATATATATATATATATATATATATATATATATATATATATATATATATATATATATATATATATATATATATATATATATTTATTTATTATTATTCTTTTTATTGTCATTATTGTACATTTAAAACATTTAAACCGTGCTTAACCAAATACAACAACCAAAAAAAAAAAAAAAATGGATCTCATTGACTCTCATTGTACGGACAAAAGCATTCTTCAAAATATCTTCCACTTCACACTTTCTTTCCCAATCCATCGAATGTTTGAATTGTGTTCAATACTATGATAATTTGCCCTATGCTATTGAAATTAGTATAGCAAATTTCAATGTTATTGACTTCTGAAATTGTGCTATGCTGACAAACCAACACACACACACACACACACACACACACACACACACACACACTCGATTTCTCCTGTACACTCAGGTAATGAGGTTCCTCTGCACAAATGGATTGATTTGACGGTGCAGTCCGATGCCGATTATGTTAATGCCTCTTTGTGCCGTGGAAAATGGGGCCAGTTTAAGAGCCTTATTTTTTTCTTTGTGCCCCAACTGCTTTGTTCAGTTCTAACTGTCTGTCTCTCGCCCTATGTGTGTGTCTCTCTCCCCGCACCGTCTGTTTGATCTACTGTGACGATAACTGCTTAATCCACACGGCCACCAGCACCGACTGAGAGGTCACGGATGGGTCATATTTTCCAGAAATAGCTTAATTGGTGCAAAACGCTAATGTGGTGTTTAAGTGTGTGTGTGTGTGTGTGTGTGTGTGTGTGTGTGTGTGTGTTTCTCTCTGATGTCCTGCAGTCCCGTCTCTTCCGGTTCTTTTCTCTCTGTGGCTCTCCGGAGTCATGATGCACGCTTTCAGCCAGTGTGTGTGTGGGATGCATCGGATGTTTGAAGCGCTAGAGAGCGTTCATTGTTATTTCCCTCATGACAAAACTGGGCAAAAACAGAACTTCTGTATCCGAACACTCATGCTGACAACACATCTATCCATCCATCTATCTGTCTATCTGTCTATCTGTCTGTCTGTCTGTCTATCTATCTATCCATCTATCTATCTATCTGTCTGTCTGTCTGTCTGTCTGTCTGTCTGTCTGTCTGTCTGTCTGTCTGTCTGTCTGTCTGTCTGTCTGTCTGTCTATCTATCTATCTATCTATCTATCTATCTATCTATCTATCTATCTATCTATCTATCTATCTGTCTGTCTGTCTGTCTGTCTATCTAAAAGGACTAACTAACAAAATCAATATTTCAGTACCCATTGATTTTTTTTTATCCCATTTTCAGTGCTATGACTAAAAAGTATTCCTTATAAATTGTGAAAAACAAAGAGTAAATTATGCAACACACAATAACAAATGTGACCCTGGACCACAAAACCAGTCACATGGGTACATTTGTTTGAAATTGAGATTTATACATCATCTGAAAGCTGAATAAATAAGCTTTCCATGGATGCATGGTTTGTTACGATAGGATGAAAAACAATATTTGGTCGAGATACAACTTTTAGAAAATCTGTAATCTGAGGGTGCAAAACAAAATTGAAACATTGAGAAAATCTCCTTTAAAGTTGTTCATTTCTATTGGCGATTGTGCTGCATTCACTCACAAAAATACATGTTTTATATATTTACAGTAGGAAATTTACAAAATATCTTCATGGAACATGATCTTTCCTTAATATCCTAATGATTTTTGGCATAAAAGAAAAATAGATAATTTTGACCCATACAATGTTGGCTAAATATACCCGTGTGGTTTTGTGATCCAGGATCACATATGATCAAACGCTGTTACTGGTGAATGTGTTCTGCGGCAGCAAGCACACCAGAATCCAGCTCTTCTGGTGATGAATAGGTTTCAGTCAAGACTAAAATGGGTTTGGCCACGTAATTGCTCTGAAGGAACCCCCGGGCAGTTGTCCAAAAGATTGGAAACTAAGAACTACATTTCCATGAAAAAAATAATCATTTAACCTTGATAAAAGTGAATATTATTCTCAGACGTGTGCATATTTAATCTGCATCCACTTAAAGGCATCAGGACTGTGTGTGTGTGTGTGTGTGTGTGTGTGTGTGTGTGTGTGTGTGTGTGTGTGTGTGTGTGTGTGTGTGTGTGTGTGTGTGTGTGTGTGTGTGTGTGTGTGTGTGTGTGTGTGTGTGTGTGTGTGTGTGTGTGTGAGGGCTGCTCACTCTGTTGGAGCCTTGTATACACTGAAGCGAAAACTAAAATATTCATGACCTGGAAGAATAACTCTCAGAGCTAACCAGCTTTACTTATCCAACACCTTGACCAGTCAACACTGTAAACAGATTTGAAGAGAACCGAAAACACACACAGTTTGGTCAGTCTTCAAATTCTGGCTGTTAACCACATAAGCATAGTTTCTTGTTAAATGACATGCGAACTTACATATATCATGCAACTGGCCACAATAAAGCAAGCTAACATTCAGTACATTCTATATATTTCATTCAATTTAAAAATATAGACAATTTAATCTATATATGTTAGCGTCTCAACAATAAGCGCAGTTTCTGAAGAGTGAGGGAACTCATAACATGACATAAGAGTGAACCCGTGATGAATCAAACATCAAATAAAGCAAAAACAACATGAAGATACAGTAAAGTATCATTAGGTGATTTATAAGCAGAAGTTATTACTCCATCACCAGCTCATGACGTGGTTACACTTTATTGTAAGGTTTCATTGTTACTGTGTAATTATATTTTTAACAACATGTACTTGCTATAAGTTTAGGGTAGACTTAGGATTTGGTTGAGGGTTAGTTGCATGTAATTATGCATAATTTATTGTTATTACTATGGTAATGTAACATATGTAACAAGGACACTGTAAAATAAAGTGTACCATGACGTCATCAACGATAGTCCTATATTGTTGAACCAATGAACCAATGATCAATTAGTTTCTCCAACGATGCATCGTACTATCGTAGCCTACACTGTAAAAAAAATAAAATAAAAAAAGTCAAATTTACGGTAAAAAAAAAACGGTAGCTGTGGTTGCCAGAAATTTACCGTAAAAAAATACGGTAAATGTACAATAAAAAAAAAACGTATTTCATTATCTGATATAAAGTCAATTTACCAACCTGTTGAAGTATTAATATCTGTTTTGCACCATTCTAATACACTCACAACCACTAATCACAGTGGTGATGAATCAAAACATAATCAAAGCTCATCACAAGCAGCTTTTCCACAATAAAGTTAATACTAATAAAGTGTGTCATTCACACAAATACTGAACACCATGATGGTAGCACACATGGAAAAAAAAATGCAATAAACATGAATTTAACAACATTACATGTACATAAAACCCTAAGTACATAACTGATAAAAAAAAAAAAAACTATGAAGAAAAAGTTATTTCAACAAAAATACATCAAATGTGAAATGTCACGCAGGGAATTGTAGGAATGTCAATTTATGTTTATAAATTATACAATGACATTCACATCCAAAAACTGTAAATTTAACGGTATTTTACTGCTAAATTACATTAAATGTACGGTTATATCTATCACAGTTTTTCACCGTATATAGTAAGGAAACCATCTGTTAACCAATTAACAGTTTTTCACCATTAAAAAAAAAACACCATTTAAATTACAGTATTTTACTGTTAAAATCGTAAAATCATAATTCGTACATAGCTCTATATATCTATATAACCTTTGATTTTAGAGTCTAATAATTTCCATTTGTTTTAAATGTATTATTATTATTAATTATAAGGTAATAAAATAAATAAATAAAGTTAATGAGCAAGTTACATTGTTGCATTGGAAAAACACGGCAGGTTGATTTCTTGCAAAGTCTGGGAATTCAAATCAAAGTCTTTTCGTTATTGACATCAGCAGTGGCGGACGGGTCATACTTTCCGAAAATATTCAAATTTGATGTATGTAACGTATTTGGCTTGACTTGTCGCGCTGATCCACAGAGAGCTGGTTCATCCGGCTGAAAGCAGCAGGCGGACAGGAGAGGTCACAGCCCAACAGAAGAGGTGTCGCTGGGTCACCCTCCAGAGGACGACCCTTCAACCTCCACCGCCTGAATGTGCTATCTCTCGGCGGGACGTCGTGTTCTCCCTCTTGCCAACAGCCGAGCCCTGCTGTGGCCCGACACAACCTCCGCTGACATGCACTAACACCCTGCTTAACACGGCTCCCGGTGCGTGTCCAGACAAGACTTCCTGTCAGCCCACAGCTGTTCATTGTATTGGAAATGAAATAAACACACTCACAAACTTCATTATGTTGTGATGCAACAAACCGCAGGCGTGTATGACTCAGAATACCTCTAAGGTTTGCTTTTATTGTACTGTATTGTATTGAAAATAGACTGTTTAAATAACTTGAATGATTCATCTGTGCACATGCTTTAAAAAAAGAAAGAAGAAAAGTTTTGTTTCTTTTAACTTCAACGCTCTGACGTCAGATGCTCGTGCACGTTCACACGCCGCCGACTTCTATTGAGCGTTCGGAAACTTGCCTGACAAGTCACGATGAGGTAACGAGGAGGATTATTATTTGTTAACAAAAAGAAAATATTGAACGTCTCTCAAAGCGTGCAGTTTCTGGTGGTGTGTAGCACCTACAGCTCTGCGGCGATTTTCAACAACGCTCTAAATGACTAAATTAATAAATTCATTTTGCATAAAGAAACAAAGTCTATTTATTTTATGGTATAAAATAAATCAACAAATACAGTTTGCACAAAGAAATAAACTAAAATGTTTAGACAAGAATGACAATTAACTGAGAATGTAAATGACTAAATGAAAATAAATAATTGTGCATAGAAAATCTATTTATTTTGTGTATAACTAAAAAAAAAACCTTTTATTTTATAGTCTAATAATGACCATTTTTTATACATAAATAAATACAGATTTTGCAGAAAGAATGTATATATATATATGTGTGTGTGTGTGTAAATAAATATATTATTATATATATATTCATTATTTAAATTACGATATTTAAATTAAATTATTTAAAGTATGTTGTTATAACAATGTTGTAAATAATAATATAAAATGTTATTAAATAAACTATGTTTAATAAATAAAATGGTGAATACATATTTAAGTGTCCTACTTTTAACATGTTCATTGCAATAAAAAAATAAAAAAAGATTGCTAAAATAATTGTTTTGATAAATAAATATTAACGAGGGATGCAAAAAAGGAAGACTAATTAAATAATTTTATGTAATATGACGCACAGACCTCAGCGTTAGTCAATCTCCATATTGACCCAGACAGCGAAGACTTCCTGAAGCTGCTGTCTGGAATAAAATATGAATAAAGACTTTGATTACGGCAGCCCTGCTCACATTTACTGGCCTATGCTTGTGAATTCATCGACTTTCTATGACTTTTATAAAGGCAATGATTCAGGGCCGCTGAGCTGATCCTACAGACTCAACTGAGAGAAAGTGCAGATCTCGCTCTGTATCTGTGTGCTTTTTGTGCTGTCTGTGCAGCCCACACACACACACACACACACACACACACACACACACACACACACACACACACACACACACACACACACACACACACACACACACACACACACACACACACAACTCTTGCCTCTCCAGTCCTAAGGCATATTCTCAGACTTCTGAAACTCCTTGGCTCAGAGGAGATACAGAGATGCAATAGTTGGGTTATATCTGGGCCTAGGCGGGGAAAAGACATCTATCAGACTCTTATGAGGCTTGCATTCAATTTATTTCACCGTATTTCAAGTCATCCCTGCTGCAACCCATTTAATGTACAAGATATTATGGGTTTGTGTTTTTAAATTAAATTGGCTAAAAAATGTACGTGACCATTGTCTTTAGCATTTATTAAAGCATTTATTATTTATTTTTCATCGTAACATTATTTTCAGGACAAATAAATATATGTCAATTAATATTTTCCCAACAAATGATACAAAAAATGCATAAATAAATAACTATTCTGGAATGTTAATTTAAAAAGAAAAATCCAATAATTATATTTGAAATTATTTTGTTTAAACTAGGTAAAATGTAACAATTTCAAAAAAAAAAAAAAAAAAAAACCTGAACACTAATGTAATCAATTTCAGACCATTAAATACAACACAACAATATTATCTTTATTGTTACCATAATTCAATTATAATAATAATAATTATTATTATACAGATTTCTAGTGAAAATTACTGTAATTTTTCATTGCAACGTTATTCTCAGGACACATAAATATATTTTCATTAATATTTTCCTATCAAATGATACAAAAATGCATAAATAAATAACTATTCAGCAATGTTAATTAAAAACAAAAACAAAAACCAAATCCAAGAATCATATTTGAAATTATTTTGTTTAAACACAATGTAAAATGTAACAATAAAAAAATTTAATAAAAAAATAACACTAATGTAATCAATTTCAGACCATTAAATACAACAAAAAATATCATCTTTATTGTTACCATAATTAATTTATAATAATTATTATTATTATGCAGATTTCTATTACAGTGAAAATTACTGTAATAGTTTAATAATTAAAATGATCTTAAATTAAAGGCAGTAAAACAATTACTCTCACAATTTTTACACAATTTAAATAATACTTTTGCATAACAGTAAGAGAAGTTTGGCCTGAAATGTGCGTAATTTTCATGAAAACACTGTTAGAAAGCAAATAGTCTTTGTTTTCTTTAGAAAAAAAAAAAAAAAAAAAAAACTTCTAAAGTGAAGTGTGTTCTTGTCAGGTTTCACAAGATTGCCTATTTCACAAAGACAATCAAACCTTTACTCCCTACATAAATCTGATTCACTTGCCAATAACACATTTCTTAGCTCTTCATTTTCACATTTCTATCCCGGTTCGTTCCAACGAACTGCTTTAATCTGCTCTGTCGTTTCTCAAAGAATGTGCGTTTCTCATTTTTGTTATTGACGGATACCTTTGTTACTCCTTGGGCTTTTAAGCAAAGGCTTAGTTATTGTTTTAACTGCCAGCTCTTCATTTGAGCACTTGTTGAATGACTAAGCATATTTGTATTGCTAAAGCCCAACTCCAAAAAGCAGGTTTGAAAAGACATAATAGTTTGTGACTGAAGAATAAATATTGTGTGGGTAACAGCAGTTTGCTTTGCTTTGATGGTGAGTCACTAAAGCTAGCCAGATATCAGCCGGACCAAGTATACAGTCGACTTGCCTTCATTCCGTCATTCACCTGGGTTTTAAATGTGTACCGAGTTGAACAATTATTACGTCTGAAAAGCAGGTGTCTCGTCTTGTGTCTTACTTCAAAGTCCATGACCAGCCTTTGAAGTGTGTGACGCTTATGCTACATGTTCAGATGTTTATGGTGTTTGTTCAAAACGAGAAAAAGCAAAAAAAGAGCAGGTGCAAAACGTGTAAGGTGGATTCATTCATTGTTTGTAATCTGTCAAGCTAGCAGACTAAACAAAAGCATTTGATGTGGAGTTGCATTGTAGTTGTGTTGAAAAATAGCTAATTAGCTAAAAGCTGTGGCGCTGTTCACTACAAAGCGCAAGAGTAGTTGTTTTCAAAATAGCTGCAAAGGATCTAAGTTGCTTTGTAGTGTGAGACAACACAACATTTTAGCTTTTATGCAATTATATTATGTGACTTAAATTTTTGAGTACAATCAACTTGGATGTTTAAGTCATTTCAACTTAAATTGCTGACTTAAATTATGCTGACTTAAAAAAATGAGTTGAATGTTGTATAACTTAAAAAAAAAGTTGATGATTGCATAATTTTGATGAGTTAAAGCAATGTCAAAACAGATTGTTATGACGTATTGGTCATATATATATATATATATATATATATATATATATATATATATATATATATTTTTTTTTTTTTTTTTTTTTTTACAGTGTACATTATGCATGGGTATTCTAACTTGACCCATTTATCTGCCGGTTTAAATATAGTTTTCCCAACATTCTCATGAAAACAAAGGCCTCATCGCTTCATGTGTCCTATCATTCACAGAGGCAGAAATGCCAATGTGGCATTTCTGATACAACAAATGTGGGGGAACTTTGATTGTGGGAACAATATGAGGAACAAAGACAGTGTGTGAAAGCCGACAGCCGAATGATCCCGCTTTAACGTTCCTCGGAGAGCGTGGTGTGCTGGTTCTGGACTCTGTGTGAGTGTGTGTGTCGCTCGGCTGCGGCTCAAAGCAGATGCTTAGCAGACGACTCTGTTTTCTGACAGCCGCCGAGGGCTTGTGGGAAAATAGTGACAGTGGATCTTGGATGGGAAGCAGAAACAGATACCTCGAAGAATCTGAAAACGTCAGCTTTTTTCTTTATCCCCCCCCCCCCCTACTTTTGACAACCTTTCAACTAGATACAAACAAGGTAACACTTTATTTTAAGGTGACGTAGTTACATGTGCTTGCTATAGTAATAACAGTAAATTATGCATAATTACAACCAACTAACCCTAAACCTAACTGTAACTCTATAGTAAGTACATGTACTTGGTTAATATTACTCAGTACTTAAAATAAAGTGTAACCAAAAACGAAGCTAGATAATATATCTTAAAATTATTTTTCATCCGTAATGCTGACTGTTTGAAAATAAAAAACTTTTTTATTATTTTTTATACAAACAATTTGACAATAGGGACTAATAATAATAATAATAATAATAATAATAATAAAATGTAACTATGTCTTACATTTATTTTTCATCCCTTTTGTCAAGTTATTGTAAATAAATACAATTATTTAAATAAATACATTATTTCATATGTCTATTTATTTGTAATTTGCAAATAGGGATGACAAATAAATAATGAATATGTTATTGTTGTTATTATTATTATTATTATTATTATTATTATTAATGTATTAGTCCATATTGGCAAATTGTTTAAAATGAGTAAATTATGTATTATTATTATTATTATTATTATTATTATTCTTATCATTATCATTACTACTACTACTACTACTAATAATAATAATAATAATAATAATAATAATAATAATAATAATAACGTTGTAACTATGTCTTGAATTTATTTTTCATTCCTTTTGGCAAGTTGTTGGAAAATAAACAAATTAATTCAAAATAAATAAATTATTGATTTTATTTTATATATATATATATATATATATATATATATATATATATATATATAATTTATTTATTTACTTTTTAATTTGCAAATATGTATGACAAATAAATTATACAATTATTATTATTATTATTATTATTATTATTATTATTATTATTATTATTATTATTATTATTCACCCATATTGGCAAATTGGTTAAAATGAATAAATTATTAAATTAATAATAATAGTATTACCAATAATAGTAATAATAATAATAATGATAATAATAATAATAATAATAATAATAATAATAATGCAATATATTTAAATGTTTTTAAAATGAGTTGATATTCTTTAATGTATATTTAGATTAATATGGATCAAAACTAAAAATGATTTAGAAGAAAAAAAACTACAGTGCAAAAACGTATAGTTTGCATAATCATCAATTAGCAGGGGCATGAACTTTCAAAAAATGAATAGATAAAGCAAAAGAACTCAAAACTTAGTGAAGCGTCTTCTTTCCACCAATCAGCAGTCGCGAATAAAGAATAAAGCATTTTTCCTTTCAGGCCTCGATCCTTCTCCCTTTTAGCTGGGGCGGGAAAAAACAAAAGAGAAGGAGGGAAAGGGGTGGAAAAGGCCATTCAGGGTTCGAAGAGTGTTGCTAAACAGGATTAGGAATTTACAGAATGAAATAAACACCGTCTCTGTGAATGGCGAGGGGGACGGAGGGGATCTGAGTTTGAGGAGTGCGGGGAGACAAAGGGCAGATTAACCATCTGTGGGGTTCGGTGTGCTGTTGCGATTAACAGGCTTAGGATTCATCGGCGACTGTTTGCACAGAAGCAGGCCCACAGGGGATGAATGAAGAGAGGGTGTGCTGGCAAAAGTGACCCGTCCGTCCCTTATTCCAACCCCCAAACCACCCCTCAGTGGATGGGACACTGTACAAGCAGCCAGAACTCAGTGGTTCAGTTCAAAACCAATTCATTCCGACACACAAATCAAACACTAGGGAACTCAGATGTTTTTAGGCTCGGGTTTTATACATACTTATATACATTTATACATACTTGCAGTCTTTAATGGCTGCAAAAACACAAAATATATTTAAAACGTAGTAATATATATAATGGTCTCGCTCTACCAGTCGGTTTGAAGGAAGAACTGCTTAATACGCATTCTCACGGTAGCTAATCTAAAAATAATTCCTCCATCTGAATCCATTTCCTGACACCCACGTAATGTGCCGAATGTCAAGTCCTATACTACAACCATTCAATACAGATTCCACCGGAATCTGGCTCGTTAACTTAAACGAGTTTGTTAATTGACTGCAAAATGCTTAAATTAGCTCAGTCATTATCTCTGTACGGAAACAAAATTTAGACCCAAGCGTCGGTCTCGAGGCTGCGTTCACTCAATATCGGAAGCATAATTGTGATGGATGAAATGATGGCAAAACCATTTTCTTCTTCAGTGGATGTTATAAGAGGAAAAACAGGTCATATCCATGTCCGGTTTTTATTCTAAAATGAATGCTGGAAGAATTACAATTCATCTGAAAACATATATGCTTAGTCATTTATCACTGACTGAATGGTTTACCAATTTAGTGTTTCATATCCATTTCATGACTCTTGGTGTTAAACTAACACGTTTTGGCACTGTACCTTTAATACTTTTATATGTAAATTACCTCTGTTATGATTGGCTAACCTACTGGTGCCAGAGTAGTGTGCAGTGCATGTGAAATGTCATGTAGTGCGACTCAACAAAAACATTATGATGTTTATGAATTTGTTTTTCCCTTGAAATATCTTTACTCTTTTTAATGCGTACACTTGCTTGTTTTCAAGGCGTAAGGAAAATACGTTTTTAAATGACATTTTTTTTAAATTTGGAGTGCATTTCCTCAGAAAACATTGCCGTTACAGTTGAAGAATGTATGATGGGGATCTGAAAATGCACTGCGCAGAAGCAGTGACCCATAACGGATCTCCAGAAGCACTTGGGTGTTGTTTTTGAGCAGAATCTCATTCTGTCTCCACTAATCCTCTCAGCCTGATTTTCATCAAGCAACGTTTGTGCGCAGGACTCAAATGAGGCCTTTGGCAACTTCTAGTTTTCTTCTCATTAGTTTGCTTGGCTTGTAAATTTGCCAATAGACTAAGTGTGGTTTGCACAAGCTGATTAGGCTGCTTTTGCTGTGAGGAGGATCAGTGCTGGAGAAGATCTTCTGGACTGGCCATTAGTGGATGGCGTCTCGTTTAATTAATCGCCAACTCTCCAGTTTAACTCAGCTGTGAACACAGTATGTTCAAAGTGCAATGTTAAATTGGCCAGCCACAAGCTTCTCAAATAAAGAGTCTTTGCCTGAGGTAAATATTTTACAATTGATTGCAAATGAAACTGCAAACTCTGCGATTTCTGTCCACGGCCTGCAGTCTACAGTGCTTCTGTGCTGTATATCATATAAATAGAAAAGTGAGCTCAGATTGAACATTACACCGTCAGTTCAATTATTAACAACCAGCATTATAGTGCGAGGAAGAGTATAGCCGAACAAGCTCTTGATTTAGTTACTTTCAATATTTATTTCCCCGTCCTTGCATATTCATGCTTTTGCAGTATGATCTTGAGAAGTGTTATTGGGCCTTCTTTGTTCTGTCTATACGTTAATGAATCTCACAAAGCTTAATTTAAGAACAATTGGTGTTCATTGTGACATTGTTTTTCATGACAATTAAGCACATTTTCCTCTCAAATCCAATTACTATAACACACACACAAAAAAAAAAAAATATATATATTATAAGAAAAAATTATACATTCTCAAATATTTTAATATCACGATTTGCAGTAAATGAAAACTATTATTATTATTATAAGTCGTTATTGTAGTAGAATTAGTATTAAAACTATAAAAAAAGCTAAAATAAAATAAAATACAAATATTAGATGAAAAACTCACTTAAAAAACAAAACTTGCTGAAATAAGTTGAAGAAAATTAAACCATAAAAATAGAGGCTAATTCAAAATATTGATAAATATAATAGTATAATTATACATAATTTAAAAAATAACACTGGTTAAGAATTTATTTCTTTGCTGATTTAAAATGTGTAACAATAATTTTGAGAATCAGCTTTAAGAATAATGAATTAATTTTATAAAAGGGACTGTTTATAATGAGAATTTTTGGGTGGGTGGAAATGAGCTAATTTGTCATGAAAATAATTATGAATCACCCTAAAATTTGTTTTCCCTGATGGAGAGATTTCATTAATGTCTTAAATGGTTCTGATACATATATGTGTTCTCTTGAGTTTCAGAAGATATCTCAACAATATCGCAAAACAAACAAAACACTAATGTTACAGATCTCATATTTTCATTTCACCTAAGGGTGTTTGGTGAACAGGAGTTCCATGTCATCGCTGTTGCTAATGTAAACGGTTCTACTCAGCTTGTCCAAGTGGGATTTGAACCGGCATCTACAGCATGGGAGGCAGGCGGTAACAAGAACGCTAAAGACGCAGCGTAGTCTCTAAAGCCTGTTGCTAGTGCACCTCTTGAGGCCTGGGGAGTGAGGTTTACATGTACTGCTCTCACTAGCTTACCTCTGTTACACTCACCCAACTAAACCTCACTCCCATCTGGGTCACGGCACCAATGCAACCCCTAGTTTACTTACACAGCTCTTACTAGCTGGCCTCAGTTACACTCACCCCCCAAACCTCACTTTCATTCGGGTCATGGCACCAATGTAGCCCCTAGTTTACTCACACAGCTCTTACTAGTTGGACTCCGTTACACTCACCACCCTAAACCTCACTCCCATCCGGGTCACGGCACCAATGTAACCCCTTGTTTACTCACACAGCACTTACTAGCTGGCCTCA
Organism: Scardinius erythrophthalmus; assembly: GCF_964197995.2. NCBI lineage: Eukaryota > Metazoa > Chordata > Actinopteri > Cypriniformes > Leuciscidae > Scardinius > Scardinius erythrophthalmus. The sequence goes on from NC_138234.1 coordinate 34,225,757, forward strand.
GTTACACTCACCCAACTAAACCTCACTCCCATCTGGGTCAGGGCACCATTGTAACCCCTAGTTTACTCACACAGCTCTTACTAGCTGGCCTCAGTTACACTCACCCCCCAAACCTCACTTTCATCCGGGTCACGGCACCAACGTAACCCCTGGTTTACTCACACAGCTCTTACTAGTTGGATTCCGTTACACTCACCACCCTAAACCTCACTCCCATCTGGGTCAGGGCACCAATGTAACCCCTGGTTTACTCACACAGCTCTTACTAGCTGGCCTCAGTTACATTCACCCCTCTAAACCTCACTCAAATCCGGGTCACGGCACCAAATGTAACCGTTTCTACTCGACCCGCTTCGGACTGGCGACTCCTGCATGAGAAGTGGGTGTGACAGCGAGAACGCGAATTTTCTTTTTTCAGTTTCAGCCAAGAATTTTTGCCCGCAAGCTTTCTTCCAAGCCATAATGAGGAAATTCTTTGGAGCCACATTCTGGTATTACGCTCTCTTTATTGTAGTGCCCTGCAGTTGAGCAGCAACAGGCTCCTCAGGCTGTTTGTTTGCTCTGTGTTTTGGACTCCACAGGTGGCTAATGTGGCCTTAACAGCAGCTTCTCGACTCCCAGAGAGACCGACTTATCTCTCAAACACCAGGGGCCTATCGCAGATTCCCACACAATTACTTCCCTCACTCCTACCACTCTTCAAATGCCTCTTTACTGCGCGCACACACACTCAGTGTCCTGCGTAACTTATAGAGCGCGTCGCTCTTAAATGTCAGGGGAAGATCTCAGCGCAAATCATCCCCTGTTGGGAATCATCACAGCAGGAACTAAAAGACAGAACTAGGAATAAAATCCCCTAAAATGTTACCGAGCAAACACAGACAGGAGCCATTAGGGGATTTTAGCCCCATTTTCAATATGTACAAGCTTTACCTGCATTTCTACCTTAAATCCTCCTGGGAAGTTATTTCTTCGAAAGTTTTAATTAAATGCAAATAAAGTTGCATGCAAATAGTCATAATTACAAATGAGAAACTTTGAGCCATGGGTTTACAAATTGGGGAAATTATTTTTCCATTTACAATCTATATTACGGATGTTAAAACTTAATTATATCCAATACCAATAATTTTTAACTGACAAGCTCCCATAGAAAATTAGTCCTCAAAGAAAATCTCGCTTCAAATTCAATGTGCGCTCATCTCATAAACATGACCATTGTGACTGCAACTGAAGACCGAATATAGTTTCTTTCCTTTAGTGAACTCCTGATAAGATAAAGCAAGAGTAAATACTGTCATTTCAGACAATGATTGGCAGATTGCTCGGATATTGCTTCGGATGTCTGTGGAAAAGTGATTTCACATGGATCCGCAATGTTTTGCAACATCAATCTCTCCAACTCATTGCATTATCAGTGTTTATTTCAAGCGCCAGGACTTGTAATTCACTAAAGAGAATGACAGCGGTCTGTCTGTCCATATCTGTGCCAAAAAACCAAAGCAAATTTAATAAAAAGCTAAATTTATAGGAACAGTGATGAAAAGCTCTGTTTGGAATGAAAGAAATGGAAATGCACACAATGGGAGAGATACAGCGGTGGAATTTAGCACAGCTGTTTTTTGTTAATACCATTCTGGCTGTGTGAAGATATATTATATTTTGTTCTTCTGTTTCATACATCAAGCTAAAGGAGCCAATTAATTCAGGAAATTCTCAAAGACTCGTTGGGAATGGGCCGTAATGACACTCTTCTTAACAATAAACAACATATTAAGAATGCATTCATTCCCGAGAGTAATGCCATTTATCGAGGTGCGTAAACACATGAATTTAGACCCTCTTTTATGTTTCATTTTAAACCAACAATAAATGCTACTACTACTATGGTTCAGAAATTCAAGCCTGAATATTTTTATACCATTTTCAAGAAAGGTTCACATAATGATAAAAGTCATGTGGTGTAACTACCAAATAAAAAGTACTTTTCCTTACATAGTGAACACATGTGAGTGTATACACATCTTAATAATTATTTTCAAAAATATAAAGAAATATATATATATATATATATATATATATATATATATATATATATATATATATATATATATATATATATATATATATATATATATATAAGGTAATAAAAATGTTTACAAATATCTTGAAATAGAAATTCATGAATAACATTGACTTTTGAAGAGTCACACCATATGTCATTTTACATCTTTATCTTGTCATAAAAAAGAGGTTAAATTATCTACAAGGGCCTCTCTATGATATCATTTCCTGTTTGTTTGTTTGTTTTCTCTTGGTTGCACCACATGAGTTTGATGAAATTGGTAGACAAAGCATTTCTTATTTCCTTGTTCAAATATTAATAAACGGACACATTTTTGTGTAAGAAATTATAAAAGATTAGGCAAAACTGTAAGAAGTTTCTCTTCATTCTTTTAACAAAGCTTGTTTTTCTATATTGTGGAATTAGGACAGTAAGGATAAAGAGTAAAGAGGACCAATTATGCCCTTTTATAAAGTCTTGATTTTGTTTTGGGCTCTACTAGATCCAGTTTTTATGCTTGAATTCAACAAACATTATTTTCACCACATTCTCCATTGTTGCAGCTCCTCTATTCCCAGTCTGTCAGTAACGCTCTGTTTAGTTCCTGTCTCTATGAAGCCCCTCCTTCTGAAAAGCACACTGTGCTCTGATTGGTCGGCTGGAGCAGTGTGTTATGATTGGTCAAGCGCTTCGAGTGTGTTTGGGAAATGTCCCGCCCCTAATTACCATAACCACCAGTTTAACACACTACTAACTCACTCAACCAGGCCCCGCCCCTTTATTCAGCGTATGAATAATTTAAATGAGGAATATTGTGACGTGTTCGTTCCTGGAAGAAAACTCAAGACTACAATGTAGGCGTTTCAGGGAGTTTAGAAACAGTGAGAAGAACTCCCATAACTTTGCAGAGCTTTTTCATGTTTAAACAGCAACATTACACACTGAAGAAAGTTGAGCATGTAAAAGCCCAATAGGTCCTCTTTAAAGGCCAAACCAAAATGAAGAAAGTAAGATTTGATTTGCAAACCAGGGGCTATATTGCTCAAACTTCCTATCTTAATTAATTTCAAAAAGTGAAATTAGTTACTAAACAGATAAGAGTATTAACGCTTTAATGAGTCACTACAAAAATTCTTGGAGAAATATATATTTTTTGTGTGCACCTTCTATCTAGACACACACACACACACACACAAAGAAAGTGTATCTTGCCAGACAATCGGTGAGAACTGTCGAGTGTGTGCTTCTCGACACCTGCACACCTGCCAGATCTCATGGAGAAGTGCAAAGCTCTCCAGGAACAAACGTGCGGTTCCCCCTCCTCCCGGATAGCTTGCAGTGCTGCTGTGAAGCCAATATCAAACGTGCGCAGATCTTTTTATAGAGATATTTGTTTTCTGCGACCAACAGGGCTTGCTGGCAGAGGCGAGCAGTCAGCAGTCCCAGTGCTGTACAGTCTGCTCTCGGCCAGGAACTCAGAACAACACACAACAGATGCAAGCATCCCGGCTTTATTGGTTAAACAGCATTGTGTTGTCCTGGACTTTCTCCATGTTCCTGGAGCTAAAAATAGTTTTGCAATGCAGAATTTTCCAGTAGGATCCATAAACAGATGTAGGCGTGGATATTATTTAGTCGTCTCACATCGATTGAAGCACTGAGGAGTGAGTGGTTAGATCAAAGAAGGTTTTATTAATGCCGTGAAATTATAATTATTACTAGAGAGATCATTATTAAAGAAGCATGAATGGAATTGTAGCGCTGAGTGGTAACTTGTGAACAAAAGTGTGTTTAATTATATTGTACTTCAAATCTTAAAAGTATACTGTATATCAAAATGATGTACTTTAATCATATTAATGCAATAAAAGGCCACTTAAGAGTGTTTTCTAGTATACTTTAAAAGAACACACTTAAGTGTGAACTGAATGTAATGTTTTCTGACACTTAATTGCATGTTATTTACAATTAAATCAAAATTTATAATAGTTTACATTAATAGTAAATGCAATTAAATAAACTTTAGTTTTCTTTTTTTGTTGTTGACCCATTTAAGTATGACTTAAGTACATCTTTATATGTAATTTCATAATGTCTTTGAAATATGGATAATGTCTATCGCCAAAAGTATTGACAAGCATTTATAGTAAACTAATAATTTGGAACTTGAAACGTGTCTTGTATTTGTAACACATTTGTAAAGATGAAGTTGTACGCTTTTTTTCAAGGTGTCATTGTTACTGGGTAAATATATTTGAGTACTGAGTAATAAGTACTTTATGTTAGTTAAATAAGCTAAATAAGTGACAAAAGATTACTAAACAAACTCTTCTCAAGTGCGTTAAGAAACATTATTAAAGTGGAAGCACTCAAAAGTGGCCTTTTATTTCATTAATGTTATTATCTTATGTACAGCTTTTTCTAAAAATATACTTTACGATTTTAAGTACACTACAAGTCAACATTCAACAGAATTAAGCACACTTCTTTTCACAATAGTCTTACTGTCTTAATGACCGTTAGTTTTATCACATTTTATTAGTTTAAAATAAAGATGTTATTGGTCGCACTATATGAAAAAAAATAAAAAATACTTCACAATAAGAGATTATAAATATTGTTAAATTTACAAGGATTTCATCATTTAAGATTCATTATTATGATATAAATGGACAGTTGTCCCACCCTAACGTTTTTTGACAAATTCAAGTTATTCCATTTCATTTACTCGTAAAAGACAATTTGATTACACTTTATATTAAGGTGTCTGTGTTATAGTATAATAGTATAGTATAATAACAGTATAATTATACATTTAAGTACCTACTAAGATTAATTAACTATATGTACTATGGGGTTAGGGTTAGGATTAGGGCTTGGTTCAGGGTAAGTCGCATGTAATTACGTATAATTTATAGTTATTACTAGTAACTACATGTAACGTGTAACAAGGACACTGAAATAAAGTGTTACCGCCAATTTTTTCTTGTATTTGGCTCTGGCGAGTGTTGATTTCGGATCTTATTCCTAACACGAAATGGTCTTGTACTTTCAAGCATTCATTAGTATTCCTTTTACTTGAGCAAGCTTCTGATGACCAATGTTTAACAGTCGATACAAGCATCACAGACCTTCAGTCACATGGGGCTCTTGCTCATTTGCAGTGCATTAACAAACAGCCTCGAGTTGTGGAAGTGCTGAAAGTGCAAGCCAAGCAGTAACGTTGAGGGACAGTGAGTGAGTTGAAGGGTGCGGAGGGTGCCAAGGAACCCTTTTTTGATCTCTGATGAATGATGTATGGACTAGTTGGAATTTGGCTGAGGAAGAAGTTTCTTGAAGCAAATAAACATTGACATCAAGTGCTCTGAACTTTTCCCGATATTAGTTCATTTCTAGCCGGGAAAATGTAATGAAATGGGCCGGATGTATTCGAGGGATGTTGGACGGCCAGGAAGCAAAACTCGGATGAAGTTAGGGTATGAAAGATGACAAAGAGAGAAAGGCAAAGAAGATAAAAGAGAATCACTTAAAGAGGGATGAAAGGAAGTTTTGGTTGAAGAGGAAGGTGAAACAAAGGCTTTGGGAGTGACAGATTGATGGATCACCCAACGACAACTAGACATTGAGTAAAAGCAGAGAGAAAACATGCACAATCTTGAGGATTTCACTCTTGAAATGTTCGCAGTTTAAGTCAATGAGGTTCAAAAGGACAAAAAAAGGACAAAAAAAATTCCAGCATCAAACCTCATTGGTCATGACGTTTGGTCACATGATGTGCGAGACCTAAAGAGGATTGTTGTTAGTTGACTTTAGAGGTTCACATCTCCATATAGTCTGAATGTGTGTGAGAGTGAATAAAGACAATCATTTTCATTGTTCATCATGTGATTGTCACTTTAGACGACTTATTATAATATACTTGTGTAGTACTTTTAGAGCTTGATCACCCAAAGAGGTCTTTTCAGTTTTTGTGTGGTTACACTTTATTTTGATCTGTTGACTAAGTGACTACTGTACGTCAACTAACTCTCATTAGAGTATTAGCAGACTGACTTCTTAATATCTGCTAACTCTTTATTGTGATGTTCCCCCAACAAACAATAAGTAACTTTGCAACTAAATGTTAACTTATTTTACTAACGCTAACCCCCTATTCTTCTAACCCTATCAGTCTACTACTACTCAACTAATATTCTAATGAAAGTTAGTAGACATGTAGGTACAACATTACTTGTAATCAAGAGAATATCAAAAGAGGACCATCAAAATACAATGAAATCCATGTAGCAATGCTAGCATTTTACTAATGCTAACCCCCTATTCTTCTAACCCTAACAGTCTACTACTACTCAACTAATATTCTAATGAAAGTTAGTAGACATGTAGGTACAACATTACTTGTAATCAAGAGAATGTATAAAGAGGACCATCAAAATACAATGAAATCCATGTAGCGATGCTACAACTCCACGAATAATGAGTTTGTCCCACTGCCCAAGTCATCAGTGTAGTCTCTCTGTGGAGGTGGATGGTTTTACATGGTTTCAAGCTGGTGGTCTAAGCCGGTTCAGTACGATTCAGCCGAGACAGTAGCCGGCAGTCAATCGTAGGGAGCATTGGTGCCAACGGTATATGATTTACTTAGGCTTATGGTGTTTTAGAGAAACGCGTTTTAAAGTCCCGATGGCAGTATTTCAGAGCTCCGCACGTCAACAATGGAGCGGTTCATAGTGTTTGACCTTGGACTCAAATATAAAGAAATGCGGTAAGTGCTTAGTTCAAGGAGTTCAGTAAATTTGGCAATATATTCCCAGATTCCAACTTCCCGGATCAACAGCTCGTGAGCTAAACGTTGTTAAAACACAGATTACACCTATTTCCAATCATAGTTACGTAGACAAGGAGCTACAACCCAATTTTCCTCAACACATGCTTTAAAATATAAACTGACCTCTGTGAGCAGGCGAAAGACAAGTACGAAAGGACAAATGCAATTCATAATGGTGGAAATGGTTAAAAAAACTGACATAATTATCCTGTGATGAATATACACAGTATATCCACTTTTAGACATTGTTATTGGAGAAATAAAACAAACTTTTTTTTTCTTTCTAAAAGTCCACAGTACCAAAAGTCCCCATAGCTGCAGAAATACCCAGAGGTGAAAAAGTTCACCTGGACTTCTCCGAATCCCTCAAGTCCCAACCTAGAGAAATAAGGGCTGATGAAATTTTCCATTAACTCATCGAAAGGTAAACTTCTCGATTGTTCCCCGAAAGTTGCTCAGCTCATTAGCGAATCCGAGCCGCAGATGAGGTCGCGGTGCCATGTGCCATGGCTGTTTGATCACATGACAGTTCCTCAACATTATCTTCATCATTATCTTCATGGTCTTGGCAACAAACCAGGAAGGACAGACAGTAGCTCCCCGTTCTCTTTTATCATCCATCTCTCAGCCAACCTCTGTAAAAATTATGAACAGGAAATAATGAAGCCAGAATGCACACAACAGTCAAGTTCAGCGAATCTGAAAGGTGCTGGAGTTTCCCTTCACTTCCTCTTCCTTCATTTCCCAGTTTGCTGCATTGCCTTCATCTTGAGCTTTGATCACTGCCCCTTTTCTGGGAGACATCCTCTGTCTTTCCCTCCATCTCTCTCTCCCTTCCTCGGCTTTGATCAGTATCAGGCAGTCTTTCTCATCTCTGCCCTCATTCACAGGCTCACATCTCAGAGGCTTTTACAGTGAGAATCTTTGCAGCGTATGTTTACGTAATGCTGTATACGTTTTTTTTTCATGGTAGACACTTTCTAACCCAAACCAGAAAAAAAAAAAAAGAAAAAATGTTTTTAGCATGTAGAATATAGGATGTTGTGGGTGGTTGTGATCCTGCGAATCGAGTGGTGTTATCCGGCGAATGTGGTCTTTAGCATGTTACTGCATTTGAAAAGTATAGTTTCATGCTGCATTCTCGCCATGTCGTAATTACTAGATAACAACTTCTGACGTTCTACACTGTTGGACATTTCAAGGTTTTTTTTTTTTTTTTTCAAGTACAGTACTATAACAGTATTTCAGTTTTACAGTAACTACATAGATGTCACGAGTGGTTGCAGGAAGGCAGACGGAGACGAGGATACATTTTCCAAAAAGAACATTTAAAGGTTCTCTAAGCGATGTCGGGAGACGTTACTTCTTGTTGACATTCGAATTGTTGTCAAACAAAACGGAGGCTGGCTAGACCCTCCCTCCTCCTCATCCCGTCTCCTCCCTCCTCCCCTCCCTTCCCTTCCCTTCCCTTCCGGCATAAAGGAAAGTCAAAATAGTCACTACAAAGTTAAGTTTTACTGATACTTCATTCAATGTGTAATGCCGCCAAGTTAGATAAATGCTTTTATATATTGCAGAACAGAATACAGAAAAAGAGAAACATTATCTTAAAATCGTTTTGCCACCTGAGGTTATAACTATATGTTAGCTCCCATACAAGGACGCAATGATAGCAAGATAGCGTTAGCTTCGCGTTTCCCAGTGAACATAAACAACGGCGGCGTCGTAAACAAATTTAGTCAAAGTTGTCAATAGCCTATATATGAACATTCAAATTCATAACAAACCGTGGGTGAAAACAACCGTTAACTTACACAAATTGTCGCCCTATTGTGAATTTGCTTGATCATTTACAATAGAGATTGATCGCTGCTAGAAACATACATGTTGTATTCACCAAAGTTAACGCTGACTGCATAAATCTAGCTAATTACATCCTTGTGTGATTTTGTGAACATGAACGTCAGTTTAGAAAGAAAAGTGGATTTACCTGTTCTGCAAAAACAGAGCAACTGAATGTCGGATAGTAGCTAATCCATTCTGCCGGCGGAGTTCTCGCCACCTTTCAAAGGTTTTTCCGATGTAAATTCGGGACTTTGCGCGTTCCTTATCCTTGTCCCTCTTGCAAGTTGTTCTGTTCATCGGAACGTCGTCTCTTTGGTCGTGTGTGTAGGCCATAATTCAAACTTCCCTCTTCATGCTTCTCTCTCCTCCACACCCCCTTCATGTGTACACGCACTAACCCCCCAAACCCCACCCTCAAATACTTCTTGCCAGTGATTGGCTGGAGCACTGTTTGTTATGTTTCGTGGTGCGGGTGAGCCCAGTTTGTTTTTGTTGCCGTTTGTGGAGCCTGTGGTGTCTAGAGAGACCGCGTTTTTTTACAGTGTGTTCAGGGGACAGGCAGCTAGCGGATAGTGAGGAGATGTTTGCTGTATGTGACAAAAAATGTTTTGGCCTAAAAAACGCGTGACATGACTTAGAGCACCTTTAATATAATAAAACACAGGACAGCAGAATAGGTAGCAACACACACTAAATGTAACGGAGATCGGACAAAGACTGACTGAACAGACGGAACTTAAATACGAACACAGATGACATTGATTAACTAAACACAGGGGATACAGCTGAACTAAATGACAGTAACCATAGAAATGAAGGAGTGGCGGGAAAAGAACAAAGGAAAACAGGAACCAATCAAAACACAAACTTAAAGTCCAAACAACGTGACAATGGTACTGTAATAATGTAATACAGTGTAATTACTGTAAAAAAAAAAAAAACAAGAAAAAAAAAAACAGGTAATCAGTACACTACAGTAATTATTTTATTTGTACTAAATATAGATTAGATTTTATAATTTTTATATACAATTAACTATATTTTTATCCATTGTAAGTACTACTGACATACAATTATTACAAAATATAATTTTTATTTAAGACATTGCACTTTGCACCACAAAATAAACAGTCTGCCAAGGCTGGGACAGTGCATCTTCACAATTTCTCCTGTTTTACGACTTTTTGCGGTGCATTATGTTGCATCCTCTGGAAACTTTAGGCAACAGAAAATGAATGGGAGAAATATGAGCAGCCAAAAACTATATATAAGCCGTCTGCAACACTCCAAAATGTACACCAATTTTGCTCACCATACACTTCCATACAAAAGAAATATAAATTCCACACTTTTAACTGTACAAATTACAGGAATGTCTAACAGTGTACTGAGTCAACCCGATCTCACGGCAATTCGTACGTATTTTACGAGGTGGCTAATTCGTACGAATTCATACGACCTTGCTCGTACGAATTTGTATGATTTTTGCTAAATGAGCTTCCCTGACCCGCCCCTAAGCCTATCCATCACTGGGGTTTAGACAAAAGTGAGGTCGTTCGAATTCGTACGAATTAGCCACCTCGTAGTCACTCGTACAAATTTGTACGAATTGGTCGTGACTCTAGCGTTGACTGAGCTGTTCAATCCTCAGACTCATGCGTTCCCTTGTGAAAAAGGTTTACTTATAGCGTACTTCAAATCTTACAAAACAATACTTAATGAAACAGTTTAATTGTGCTATTTAGTTACTTTTTATGAAAAGTAATGTGTTTTACTTTTGCGTTACTTTTTCTCGCCTGGGCTGGACTTGCTTGTTGTTTTTTAGTAACAAAAATGATCTATTTTTGGCTATGTAAAGGCTCTTTCACATCTTTAGCAAAAAAAAAAAAAAAAAAGAAACACTAATGTGGTTTATCTAAAGTCATTATTCATACGGTGTAATCAAGTAATCAATGGTTTGCAGCAAAGACAGTGGTTAATAAAGTGAGATTAAGTACATAAAGTATATTTGTGTTATTTAACATATTTAATTATTGCAGTTTTGCGTAATATTCTGAGTTTGCATTTCACTGGTTTTATTCATTATGAGGAATCTATTTTATGCAAGTGCGATGAATAAATACATGTTCACATTTAATCTAGAACTACAATAACCATCATGTTCACACACAACGCCTCTGCTCCTCACTCACGATTTCAGCTAAGAAAATGGTGATTTCGAAATGGTACCATGTTGAGAAACGATTTTAGCCATTTAGGCTAACACCATCATTCAAAGAGTTTATGCAGCAAACGTTTGCCATTTTCAGAAATAGCTGACCAGAGGCGTTGCTATGTGGGTGCTGAGTAAACTTACAAGCCTCAAAGGGACAACATATCATCCTAAAGATGATCATTAGCATTCGACTGGATTAGCATGCTAAATGCTAGATCCTAAAACTCTGTGCACATACCGTACATTTATGATGATTGTAAAGCAAGTTTGTTTGCAAATGTGTGAAAACACTTGCAAGCAGGCACTAATAAAGGCACCTCGGCTCTGAGGAGGTGGTAGTCATAGAAACGGCAAGAAAAGAAGAGAGAAGGTAAGTAGACACTGAACAACGGTGACAGGTCATTTCTTTGCAGGTCTGACCCTTGGTAAACGACAGCTCCATTCTGTTGAGTAAAGACATTGTTCATGTGGAGAAAGGGAACATTTCAGGTGCTAACTCTCCGAGGAAGCCGTTTCTCCTGATGTGCAACATACTAAGAAGCTGTATTGGCTAAATTTGCTTGTAGCACATCTCTCTTGTTTTCTTTTTTTTTTTACCATATCTGGAACTGTGTATTAAACCTGGTTTAATTCCAAAGGATTTTGAAGTAGAACAACTGAAATAGTAGTTTCTTGTGAAACATACACAAATAATCTTTATTTATAACCTCAAAAAAAAAAAAAAAAAAAAAAAAAATACTGTGCCACCTCAGCTTGTTACATTAATGAAAAATGTAATTAAGTTAGTATACTAATTTATTATTGGATACATTTGATTTGAAATATCATTGTGACATTTCAGATTATATATATATATATATATATATATATATATATATATATATATATATATATATATATATATATATATATATATATATATATATGTTCTTGTTTTGCTTCTCAAGTAAATGTATCCTTGATTTAGGAATGTTTAGATATTTGTACTGGAAAACAACTAAATATATTTTTGCCTAAAAATAATATAAAACAAATCTGTCAGTGGGGTTAGAAAAAAATAATGTTGTTTCTAACCTCATATTTATTTTCTTGTTTCAAGGATAAAAATATTTAATTGAAATATTTTTTAGATTTAAGTTTTTTGCATCTCAAGTAAACGTATGATAATTTTACCCACTGGTGCTGTTTTATGTTTGCTTGTTTGTTTATTTTATTTTTATTTTTTCATCGGAATGGTATGAAAGTTGGCAAAGGTTATGGCATTTGCAGTGTGAACACAGAAAAAGAAAAATAATAATAATTGACATGATTCGAAAAGGTTAAATGGTCCTGAAAAAAAAATGTCCCTCTTGTATTGTTTGCGTTCAAAAATTATTGCATTAGAAATAAATAGGAAACAAATTTTTGTCTAGTAAAAGTGTTTGGTATATTTCATATAAAATAGTTTTTTTTTGTGTGCATTTTTTTGTGCATTTTACATAACAATAAATGTACAATTTTATAACTTTTTTTTTTTTAAGTTAATTTTTGTAAAACTTTTTTTTCACTTCAGCAACAATCTGCTAAGTGTCCTCTTTAAAAAGAGACCAAACTTAAGTCTGTGCTCTAAAGCATTCGAGTTGGAAATTTCATTTTCAGGTCTATGCTCAAGTGAACAAATGGATTATAAGTACTGCATAAATATAATTTAGGACCTTTAAAATATCTGTACTGGAAAACAAGCCAAAAATACTGAGGAAGAACTGCTCTCTAATTCGGTCCTTGCCTTCCTAAATGACCTCAGACATAATTATTGAAATAGTTATTATACAGTAAGTAATATTTAAAAATAATTATTTTGTAATCTCTCTCAAATTGTAATAATTTTTATGCTGTAACGTGGGATTGTTAAGACAAATGACAAGAAAGGACATCAAACATCTAAATACGACTGAGAAAATCTGCCCACTAAACCAGTTCTCAGATCTTTTTACTAATTACTAATTATCTCCTCTGCTTTTAACAACTTGTAATTAGCCGTGGAAGACGTAATTAAGAGTTTAACTACAGGAGGCAGCTCTGTGGAAAGATCTGAGGAGAAAAAGGATTACCTTCTAATCTCCGCAGAATTCTAAAACTTGAACTCTAAATTGTACGGCGAATTCTAAAACTTCAAAGTTCAACTGAACTTAAAATGCCTAGTAGCATGTGACTAAAAGCGGGAAAAGTGTTTTTTTTTCTCTTTAATTGAATATGAAAGGTGCAAACTCTAATACACAAGAAAAGAAAAGTTCTAGTTTACGGGAGAGAAAACTTACAAAACAAGCCATAAATGAGCTCTGAGTGTTGCAGGGCAGCTAACTAGCTGTCAGCTGAGAGGTGCTTTGTGGTTTGCTGTCCAAATCCAGACAGAAGTTGGAGAGAATGGAAAAGCTTAGCGAGTAGCCTTCATTATTTTCGGTTTACCTGAGCACCAGGGATTTAAAAGTAAACAGTGGAATACTTTGTTGACACCAATTAGTCTTCAAGCTTTCAAATGCCTGAAGTAAAAAAAAAAAAAAGTTCAGTAAACAATGATCATTAGCACACCTGAACTCACATTTCAGGGTAATTGTAATTTTATAGAGTAAATATGCACTACATTAAGTTATTTAAAAATAAATGTTTGTGCTCTCTCTCTCTCTCTCTCTCTCTCTCTCTCTCTCTCTCTCTCTCTCTCTCTCTCTCTCTCTCTCTCTCTCTCTCTCTCTCTCTCTCTCTCTCTCTCTCTCTCTCTCTCTCTCTCTCTCTCTCTCTCTCTCTCTCTCAATTCAAAAAAAAAAAAAAAAAAAAAATGAGTTTTATTAGCATGACTGTGTAACACAATGTTGCCAAAGCATCAACATATATAAATAATAAAACAAATAAAACATATATGTATAGATCATGTCATATGTAGCATAGTAAATATAAATAAATAGATAAATAAACACAATCTATCCTAATAAATGAATAAGTACAGTGGGTCTCTCTAGAGAATTAGCTGACTCTGGCGTTGTGAATAGCTAACACATATTTAGCCGCGAGTGCAGCTGTACTATCATCTTCTCCCAGTAAGAAGGACATTTTTTCAGTGTCACTCTCTCTCTCTCAAGATTCAAGATTCAAGATTCAAGATTCAAATAGCTTTATTGGCATGGTGAAAGAAATCTTTACATTGCCAAAGCATTCATAACACTAATAATAAAACGAATAATAATAAAAATAAAATAAAAATTACATGAAAATAAACAGCAGTAAAAATGTCTAATCTTCCAATATTCTTCTCTCTCTCTCTCTCTCTCTCTCTCTCTCTCTCTCTCTCTCTCTCTCTCTCTCATGAATAAACATGAATAAATAAATCAATAATATCTCACGAGTAGCCATGCGATATCTCTCTATATCAGCACGGCTGTCATTAGGCCATATAGACGTAATGATATAGAGCCATTTCACATGGATACCAGTGTGATATTGCTTTCATACAACAGTTTGACGGCACAATAAATAATAAACGTGTAAATAAATGAGAAACAACAATGGAGTGTCTTTAAAAACCCTCTTTTGTGCAGAATTACTTCCTTCTGCCACGGATTCAGATCTCAAGTTGACAGTTTGACGGTTGAGCCCAAGCCAAACTATAACGAAGGAACGTTGAGTCGTTTCATTGAAGCTTGTTGTATTATCAAGAGCAAATAGGTTCTATGTTTATATATAAGTTGCATATTTGAGGTCTAAATAACTACATACTCGACTAAAAAAATCTGAAAACTACACAACAACAGTAGTATTTGTAAAATGATGTTGAGTTTGCTCATCTGCCATTACACTCGCTGTGACGCGGAGTGATACACACGGTGAAACGGTTAGAGTGCTGATACGGGGGAAAAGGCTCTCAGCCAATCAGAATCAAGAACTAGAAAGAACTGTAGTATACATATATATACAACATATATATAGTCAACATTTGAAGTGGATCCAAAACCTTTCATCAAAGTTATAGCCTACATGAATTTTGAACAATACCCGTTCTTGTCTTAGGACAACTTTGATGAACTTTATTGATCCACTTCAGATGTTGACTACTGTACATAATATAGGAAAGGTGACAGCCTGCATATGAACCTGTTGTTTCACATTGAGCTCTATTCTTCCAGACTCTTGTTGTGTGTTAAGTCTGAGAATAATGCTCTTGACAGATTGCATCTCTGTGTTTGCGTGCCATACCTGATTGCTTTGGCTTGAGTCTCAGTGGCTACGCCTTCCTGGAGCTGTCAGTCGAGCTTGATCTGTCAGGAGCGCTATCATAAGCCGCCATTATTCACTCATCTGGCTCAGGTTATGACAGTATGGCTAATCACCAGACGCACTCACATAACGACATTAAACATCAAGCGGGTTTCGGGTCTGTTAATACAAGACTATGACTGGTTGTGAACAGTCAGCCATAACAGGAAATGAACTCTCAAAAGCTGAGGTCACTGGCTCTGTTCACATTCTCGTGAGATACGATCATAAGTGGTTACCTGCTATTACCTTACCTATTTCAAGAAGCATTCTCATTAGCTACAGTGTGTTTCCATCTAAAGTCACATAAAACATTTGCGAATAAACCACCGTTTCTATCCCATGTGTTCAAGAGAGCAAAGTCAACACTTCCTGGAAAACTGGTGCAAATATCTGTAATAAAAATGGAAGTTGCTGCAACCGTGGCTCTTTTTCATACATCATAAATGACTTGTGCGCAAATGAAATGCAAAAAATGCAGTCATGTTATCTTGCGTATGGAGGTGGATGGTGTTTGGGAATGCAATCGTTTCTGGGAGGTAACTATTCCAAATAACACTGCAAATGCTTATCTTACTGCCCATTATCTGCCAATTGAGTAAGAAAAATGATCTTGGTTCCCTTTGAATTAAGATTATCTTTCTTAGCCCATTGGAAGATAGTTTTGCTTGTTTTAAGCAAAAACTCACCTAATTTTGCAATATTATCCAATCACATCCACATCCAAAGTCACATGACTTTTTTTTTTGTTGTGCATTGTGGAATTTAATCTGTAAAAGTGTTTCCATTGTATTGCATGTGCATGTCCTCTTAGCGAAAAAAAGAAATAAAATAATAATACCTGCCTCAATTTACCGCAAACATTTTTTCATGCGCATTTTTTATTTTTTTTTTATTTATTTGCATCTTGGCGTATCCATTCAGTGTTATGTGATATACCAAGTAGATGGAAACATAGCTATTGGAATTTTAATCAAGGATGTGTATTAACTTTGAGTGAAATGTAATTTACTAGGGATTTACAATACATCAGTCCCATTACAATACGAGTTTTTTTTTTTTTTTGCGACCAATCTATATATAAAATGGATATAAAATGGTCAATGTTGGTAATTTATTATAATGCTCATTTGCCCTATTTTTACATTTTGTTTACGTTTGCTGCCTGTCATAAGTAAATGTAATCATTAACAAATATCAAAATAAATGTCCTTTTTTCAATATGTCAGTACATTTCAATAATGTGATGCTTAAATTCACTTATAGCATTTACGATGAATGTTTTAGCTTAACACAATTTTTTTTTTTTTTTTCATACGCCAGTGGATAAAAACTGGCAAAACTGGCTCGCCAGCAATAATATCTGGCCCGCGCCCAAAGCCAGATTATTTTGATAGCGGCTAGTTCTGAAATAGATCTGTCATGACACCAACAGTTACTCACAATCACTTCGTCTTGCCTTCAAAATAAAAGTACGACCGTTTTTGCGGGAATGTTTAATTTTGAGATTAATTGAGAGCTTTTAATTTGAAAAGTTCTGAAAGACATTCAAAAGAGTCCGTGGATCGCTTCGTCGCAGATAAGACACACCGGCTTTGCATTGACAAAACTAGGTAGGCCTAGTATGAATGCACAGTTGTTTTTCCATTCTTCTTTGTATGCAGTGTTTTTGCTGTCAACTTTCCTCTTTAGACTCTTTGATAGTGCCATTTTCTCTCACCAGCTCTCACCTGTCAACACCTCCAGCACACACACAATAAAAAAATGCAGTTTAGTATGTGAGGATGCCAAAGAATAATTCTGAGTGTAAAAGTAGGCTGTCAAATAATTATTACAATAAGTTAGGCTCCATTGTGTAACAAGTCAATTCAAATGATACACATTTATTTTTCACAATATGGAAACGTAGTTTGTTAAGAGCATGACTCAAACATGCCATTAATGGGCTTATTCAAGTCCTCTTTTATTTTTTTTTATGTTATTTTTATCCATTCTACATCTCCCACATATGTGTGTTTTAGCAAGGCGGTCTGTGTTGCAAGTTGATGAATGAAGATACTTGCCAGGTTACGTGTCACTACTGCTTTTATTAATTTATCCAGAGTAAAACCCGGACACCGCCACTCAAATATGGCTTTTTGTTAATGACTGTCCTACTACAGGATTTAACACAGAGTAACAGCAAGTTACAAATGACACTTTAACAGTCTGTCACAGGCAATTCTAGTCACATTTTTCATCAATTAAATTCTTAAATAATGCTTTGACTATGTTCTGGGCCGCCATCTAGTGGCAATTTTTTTTTTGGCCCGATGCCAAACTTGCCGATCTACGCAATATAAACTAAAATATATAATAGCCTACATTAGTTGTTAGAAAAACTTCTAGTGAAAATGTTCTAATCAAACACAACGTCTCAAAAGCCACTGGTGTTCGGGATAATTTACATAAAATATCTTGATGCGCCATACTTGAATATTTGAATGAATTTCAGTCTGCTTCAGGACACTTGGAAAACTGTGCAAGAAAATTTGTGGTATATTTAACAGCGTTCGTCTCCATGCACTTTTGGAAAAGAACAGCGTGAACAATCTGTGAAATGACTCCTTTTGTCTTCCACATAAGAAAGAAAGTCATACAGGTTTGGAACGACTTGAGGGTGAGTAAAAGATTTCTATTTTTCAGGTCATAAGTGCACTAAATTGGCGTCTCCAGGTGTTTTCAGCGTGACTATCATTCACCCTCACATCCTCAAAGGTCTTCACTGTAGTTCCATGAAATAAAATGACACACTTACTGTGTGATCGGATTTAGTCACAAGCATCCAGGTGTAGTTTATCAGTTAAGAGGTTTCGGTTAATGAAGTCGCTCAGCTGAGAGGTGAATCACCACAGAGCCGTTCTTCTGAAGACCAAAAGAGCGAATCAATGATTCATCCTACAATGGTCATTTGGCTTTGTAGTCCAGTTACAATACAAATAACTTTCTGGACAGGCCTGCATTTCAAAGCACCAACAAATCCATGATTCACCCATAAATCTTTCAATAAGTAACAATACAGTACACCGACACATTTATTTTATTTTTTTGCTCGGAAGTCTAGACCTTTCCGGTATGTGATTACTTTTGAACTTCTCCCAACCACATTTTTCCTCGTCTTTTCTGTTGTCAGTCTAGCAGGAGAGACGAGTCTCGAGGGAGATGTATTGCTTTAGGCTGTACAACAGCAAATTTACTCATTCTTCCCCTCTCTCTCTCTCTCTCTCTCTCTGGCCATTCCTGTCTTTCTTCAGCATTTCCTTTCATCTCGTCACCTGTCTGTTTGACTGACACGCTTTCAAGTGTATTTCTGGTCTGGAGTGCGCAGTCACGCACATAAAGTCCCAGAGTTAATATTTGATCAGTTCACTCACCTAACATGCCTGTTATTCTTCAATTCATTACTTTGTCTGTCTATTATTATGCAAGCAGCCTTTGTCATCATAACAGCAATCGTATGAGTTTGGCGGCTATGACAGTAACATCCTAAAAATAGAATTGGATTACATCTGTTTGAGGAGTATTCCATAAATATTAGGAGATTAAAGATTCACTAGACAAACGGATGAAACTGCCACATTCTTTCATTCTTAAAAGGTGAAGTATGTGGTTTCTGCGACACTACACCTATAGCGGATCTACAAACATAATTCATATTTTGCAAACGCCCCCTTTTTAACAGAAATATCACAAATATCTCTTACATGGCCTTGCGGAGGCATGTCTCAACAGGTTAAACTAGGCTACATTCAATACAGAGTCAAACATATTAGGAATACTTTTAGCTGTGTTGCTATGTGTCATGATGAGTAAGCAATTGAGTAGACTAACATCTTGTCTAGATAATGTATATCTGCACCAGAGGCATTTTGACATGACTCAGATAGCACAGGTATGTCTCTATGATGTCAGCTAAAGAGCTCTTAATCTGGACCTGTTTACACCTGGTATTAAGATGCGTTATGGTCGATCGGATCGCAAGTGGACAACGCTAAATACAGGTGTAAACGGGGTCTAAAACATTTTGAGCTTGTCCACTTTCAACCACTTCCAGAGGGAGTTGGAAACACATTAAACTGGATTGGTTTCATAGTGTAAACGCTCATGTGTTCGAATGTGTTCAAATAGCCACCAAAGTTCATCTACTCTCCGTCTACTGAACTAATGAGTAAACATAATGGGAAGAGCTCTAGCCAGACCAGATTTAAACTTTGGCTGGAGACTTAAGTTTGGTTTGAAGATGAAAAACGTACCAAGCACAATGTTCTCTGATCATTCCTGATTTCTAACACATACTCGCAGCGTTCGGCTGGTCTTGTGCCTGTCAGAGCAAGACCAGCCGAATGTTTTTCCGAATATTTTTCCGCCGTCTCCTGGCGCATTTATTTGTAAATTGCGTGAGCTTATTTCATCCATTAAATCAAAAGATCTGAAAAATCCCATACATTTACCCACCCATAGACCCTCCCCTCAAAGAAATCAGGACAGAAGTGGTTGAAAGTGGACAAAAGAGACGGACTAAAACACCAGGTGTAAAAGGGAATGTGTCTCCCTCGTCTACTTGTGATCCGATCAACCAAAATCACTCCGCCCAAGTAGCAGTGCTTCGCCCTCTGAGAATATAGTTCCCAGTATGTATACGGTGAGAAGATGGCTGTGTCTCATGTGACCTTGTTATTTGTACACGCTGTGACTATACAAATCACAACATGTAAATAGGAAAATGTTGGCGTTATTTTGTCACTTATAGGAAGCAGTATGCTAGCTGGAGCCATTTACCTCCAGTCTTTGTGCTAAGCTAGGCTAGCAGTGGGTGCGTCAGACAGAGTTACGGCACGCACGGAGATGAGAAGGGTATGTATGGACTTATCTAACTCTGGGGGATACGGTGAGTCACAAAAAGTCGGCGTGTTCCTTTAATACCAGGTGTAAACAGGTCCAAAGATACATATTGCAGATGAGCAAACACTCTAAAAAAATACATCTCGCAGATGTAAATGCAGACATCACATAGATGTGTCCGTGATGTACGTGTGCCATCATGGGACGTGCCTCAACTGTTTGAGGCTGTTACACTGGACACATCAAAGTAAACAATATAAACTGAAATATTTGTCTTTCTGAACGGGTGCATGATGATGTTCGTGAAGCGTCCATTGTGGCGTATTGCATCTCAATATCCCCCGGTTGCTTCATGTCCTGTTTAATCTTTGAAGGTCTAAATGCAGTGAATTTGGGCTTGCACTCCTGTACCCAAAGCTGAATGTATTTTCCCATGTCAGCCGTTGTCCCACACCCTCAAGCTCCGCCCCCAAACTCTCGCTACTGGTTGATCTGGAAAGAGATTGATGGATCTGAGAGGACCGCTCTCACTGTTTAGCTGGTGCCTGGAGGGCTCAATGTTTACACTTTTGCGGGAACCCATAAACCCACGTTTGGCAAACTAATAGTAGTCAATGAATGATCAACTAGGTTACGAGAATGTATTTTGACAAAAACATAGGAGTGTTTAAAGTCAGCATGAAACAGAAGTTGTGATCCCCCCAAAATGTTTCTGTATGGAGTTTCTTACAGACTCCATGAAACCAAATATATATATATATATATATATATATATATATATATATATATATATATATATATATATATATATATATATAATAAACATTTCAAGCCATTTCACGGGGGTTCTATTGAAACATGGAAATCAGACATCTTGCCTGCATATCTCATCATGAGACAACATCACACTGCATGTGACATTTACTGTCCAATACAGAAAGAAACAGAGAAATGTGTGGGCTGATATGAATCTGAAACGGACGTAATGCAGGTATATGTTTCATATCACCTTGAATCATATAAACAAGTTTGAACTCCGGAAAAGACATTCTGATGAAAGGAACTACGGGTGGCGGGTCACCATCCTAGAACAGGCAGTTCACCTCCATAATCTACAGACTTTCATCTCAGGTGAAAACATCTCACTGCTGGACAACACCATACTCATTTACAACTATCTCAGATAGCTTTAGCCTCTTTGTTGTTCCGTATTTTTTTATTATCATTTAGATAAAGTTTGAGTTGAGATACAACTTCTATATCGCTATAATAAAATACAGAGATGCAGTACTCTTTCTGGACTCTATCAAAACAGGTTTCACAAACATTCACCAAGTAGAGACATATATCAATACTTATTTTCTTTTTTCTTTTTTCAGCCAGTGAAAGTCAATGGGCTTCAAAACAGTCAAAGGCAAAGGACCCTAAAATATGATGATCCATGCTTTTTTTCTCTCAAATATATAGGCAGATATATGTATTTTCAATGTACACTATGAGAAAATATTTAACAATCATATTGAACTGGTTATTTCCCCCAAAAATTATTTTCTTCCATATTCTTCTCTATTGTGAAGTATATCCGAGTGAAATTGCTTCTGGAACAAGATCAAATGTAGGGCGGGCTTGATTTTTGTCTGTGGGGAATTGATTGGATGGTTGTGGTTTGCCATTGGTGGATCTCATGTGAGTGACAGGTCGTCCTCACGCCAGTAAACACGTCATCAGAGAAGAGAAGACGCTGTTTTCGTTGAAGACTAGAGGATCACACAACTATGCCGACTTCTGCTTCTGAGAACCAAGGAAATGTGAGAAGTGTCCAATATAAACTTGGTGCTTTCTCAGTAACAAATTAACTTGTGCGCAAAATTGGAGTATCGCATAAAACCTTTACGAATAAAGCAGCGCTTCCATCTCATGTGTTCAAGAGAACAAAACTTCCTGTGAAATTGGCTTAAAGTATCTAATAGAAATGCATCTTGCTGCAATCAGTGAAGCCACTGTGGCTCTTTTTACTTCTTGGAGGGAATTAAACCAAATCATTTTAAAGACAGACTTTGACTCAGGCATTTCAGAATGACCAAACGAACATTTAAGATCCTGTGCAATGTGGTCGGTCGACTGGTTAGTCCAGTTATCCAATCCGATCTCACTGGAACATCTTGGTGTTTCCCATCCAGCGTTCTTTAAGCAATATCCTAAAACGTGCATAAAAATATGTGGATGGAAACAGATTTTTGTTCATTTTTAACTTTCATTAGAGTTCATTAATATCAGTTTTCCTCCAAAAGTATGTTCCATATCCCCAACCGTTTTCAAGAATATTGGAGAGTTTTTGGTGGTTGTGTTCAATTTCACTCCTGGGGTTTGTCCTTATAAAGTCAACATGAAGTCATCACCTCCAGCCACTTTTCACCATCCGATCAATTGCTGATGGATAAGATTACATTAGATCACAGAAGTAAAATGGGTTGCAATCACGCTGACTTTCACATAATTATCTCAACAACAAGTTCTTTGAGGAACTCAAAAGTTCTTTTGACATCATCCTGTTTTTATATGTTCAAATATCTGGAAGCTGCCATATTATTATTATTAGTATTATTATTGGTGCTGTGAGTGAATAATGTGCTTTGGTATTTCAATAGTTGAAACCTCTTCCAGGCACAACATGTAAATTGTTCCGGCTCTTACTCTCGTGGAGTGCTAGATAGCTATCTTTCACCGCATGAAAAGACGCAGTCATTCTCGTGGCTGTATAGATGTACCTCTTTACAAGGTAACCTTTCTCCGAGTAGGGGAATGTGCAGACATTATGGGCGTAGTTAGATTTCACAGTATAAATTGCTTTTCATCCTTGTTTAGGAGGAAAAGAGGACATAAATGCCAGGCTGCTTTTGCTCAGACCCCATCAAATGCTGTACAAACATAAGTCAGATTACTTTCCCTCTCAAAAGGATGGATGGCTCGAGTGTTTTGCGCTAAGTGAACAACAAGGCATTTGGAATGGTGTCAGGGAAAGGACATGGTGTGATTAATACTTGATGTTGTTCTGGCACCATTTCTTCCAAAGAAGGCAACTCCAGCTGGTAATGTTACGGATGCAAAAGGGAGCATCGCTTTATTCGCCAGCAGGGACACATAAATTACTCTTGTAAGAGACGTTTTGATTTATTTTTCATCGAGGAAAGATAAACTCTGTGCAACCTTTCACAAATTTGACCCATACATTATATTCCATCGTAAATGTATGCATTCAGTTAAAACCATTTGGTTTGGTTGTGATTGACGACGCTTTTTCTTAAATATATTAACATTAAATAAAAACAGACACTATTGACTTTGGTAATACTGTACATGCTCCTGGAGTTATTGTGAATTATTTATTAGTGCACACAACTGCAATATATATATATATATATATATATATATATATATATATATATATATATATATATATATATATATATATATATATATATATATATATATATATATAAAATAATTTAATATAATATGATGATTACAATTTATATTAAGGGGTCCTTATTACAGTGTAATTACACATTTAATTAATAGTAATTAACCATATGTACTTATGTAATATGCAGGGTAATAATTTGTAGATTTTTGTTGTAGGGTTAATTGCATGTAATTATGCATTATTTACCCTTATTACTGTAGTTACTACCCTAACTCACAAATAATAAGGTGTTACCAATAATAATTTGGTCTCTAGATTGTAGTGGAATTACTGTAACTACTAGCTAAATACTTTTGAGTTGGATTAACTTAACAGTACTTTAACTTCTTTAAATTATGAGCAGCTTGTCGTTTAACAAACCACAGGCTCAGCTTCCCCAACACTGGTCTGAAAAGAAATATTGAGCAAAGACTTTTGAGAGTTTATTCATCTTCAGATGTGTGTTCAATGTGCAGAATTTGAGACGGCTCCCTTTTCAAATTCTGCGATTTGTGACAACGCTCTGTAACGGATTGTGCGAGATGTTTTCGACAGGTACGGGGAGGTGCAGTGCGCAGATGTACTTGTTGGCTTGAGTGACTAAACTTAAAACAGGGCCAAGCCAAACAGCTTTTAATAGGAATGAACCTTGTCTTTGGCAAAGCTTAAGAACTCCTCCCTGGAATGATAGGACACTCAATATCCCTCCTTATTTGGCTCTCAGAGGATTGGATGAGGTTATCAATTTTAAACAAGGAGATAAACTCAAAACATACCAGACACCTTCTGGTCAGGATCTGTCAAGTAGTTTTCCAACAGCCTTTTTCATTAATGGACTTGTGTCTAGGAGGATCCAGGACAACTTGTTTAAGGACTGTGAAAAGAGGATAGAAAGACTACATCCACACTCTTAAAAATAAAGGTTATTTATTGGCATCTATGCTTCAATAAAGAAACTTTAACATCCATGGAACATTTCCATTGCACAAAAGTTTCGTTATAGTTCTTAAAAAATAGCTCTTCACTGAAAGGTTATTTGGGGGAACCAAAATTGTTCTTCTATAGCATTGCTGCAAAACCTCCTTTTGGAACTTATATTTTTAAGATTGCAGACCCCAAAAAACAAGGACCTAATTATACCGGTCTCTTATATCTACCACCTGTGAACACATATATCAATCAATCTGACAGCTGTGTCAGCGGGACTGAAGATGAATATGGCTTTTTGAAATGCTGTGGTTCATTACAGGGAAAAGATAAGGTGAGGAACGCACCTTTAGAGACTGACGTGCTGCTTAAGAGTGATTAATCGGCCGTGTCGAGAAATGTACACAGAAAGAAAAAAACAGCTGTTTTCATTTACACTACTGAATCAGGAATGTGTGCTTAATATGACAGCAATAGTCTCTATAGAACTCCGAAACACACACACACACACCAAATGAGAACCTATTAAATAAAATAAAGCTATATCAAACACAGTGCAAAAGTGGTTGTTTTTGAAATGTAACATTTAATTGCATGCTTTCTGAACAAACTATAAAAGTGAACATCTCTTGAATTCAAGGTTACCCCTATAATAACAAGTGTGGAAATGCCCTGTAAATCGTGTAAGTGAATCAATAAATAGATATATAAACTTACTTTCAGTTTTGGTATCTCAGTGGGGCAAGGCCGTCTGTTTTGGTTTTACACTTGCCTTATTGTTTAATTAACTTAAAACATTCAGTATTAAAACTTCTCATGAGAACTTCCAAAGACTGGGAAATCTACAAATGGGCATGGCAAAGAAATATTAGTTTATTGATGGTTCTTATGTATGCAATCGAATCTGCGCCAATTTGTTCAAACTTACATAAAAAAAAAACGAAATTCATATAAAAATTATTTTAATACACTTCTTCTATGATTAACATTTTTCATCTTCCCAAAACATTTTTATATATCAAATTTAAATTAAATTTAATAAAACCTTAAAAAGTTGTTTTTACTCATTTTATAAAATAAATAATCAAGCAGTAAATTATTGTTATTGTATTGAATCATTCATACAAATTTGTCCACCAAATGTAAGTGCGATAACTGAAAGATAGGAAGCCATTTTATTATCAGATGACAAGAAAATCATAAAATAGGAAATTATATCAGAAAGATATAATTAAATAAAATGTATTGAAGGTTTGAAAAATATTACCAATCATGAATGAATGAATGAATGAATGAATGAATGAATGAATTAATTAATTAATTATTTTTGGACAGTAGTATACGACCTGTAATGAATGTCATGTTGTAGTTTACAACTATTGCTTTATTCTATATAAAAACTGTTCCATTTGAGGCTTTCAAACTTATCTTCTTCACAAAAACAGACCATCATTTTGTCCCAGCATGCAGCACACACTCACACAAGACAGTGTCATCCATTCCTGTGTCATCCTGAGAAACAATATTGACTTAGTGCCCGAATATAAGACAAAGACTGTGCTGAGAATTGATCTTATGTCATCGAGAGAGGAACAAGATTTAGTCGGGTACCATCTTTAGCATTTCAAGCACACTTACATCATTAACGCCTGAGGAACCACTCGACTCAAAGTTTAGTATGAGAATGCCTACAAAGATCCTGCATTAGTGAGAGATTAAGAAG
This sequence comes from Scardinius erythrophthalmus, assembly GCF_964197995.2. NCBI lineage: Eukaryota > Metazoa > Chordata > Actinopteri > Cypriniformes > Leuciscidae > Scardinius > Scardinius erythrophthalmus. The sequence goes on from NC_138234.1 coordinate 34,251,988, forward strand.
ATTATAGGCATCTATTTGACTTTCATATTCGTGGCCGGCGTAATTGTGCCGTCGTTTCCTGGGTGAGTTACTCACAGATGATAGGTTGCTGCCTCAGTGTTGTTTTTCTCCCAAAAGTCTTAGTCATGATCCTGATTCACTTGAAACGTTCAGTACACAGCTGTGGGCATTGTTTTTCACCAGACAGGAGCAGATAATACAAATTAAAACCAAAGATGTTTTTGGAAACAGTGTATTTCAGAAAAGAGAGTTGCTTTAATCCTGATTCACTTTTGAGCAGAACTTATAATAGACTCCTAAAGAACTTATTTTTAAAAACTAGAATTTTGTTTGGATTACACAACCTTTTGTGTCTCAAGTAATTCTGCACGATATTATGCATTTATAATAAATTTTTACCCTTTTTTGACATTGCAAGAAGGACAATTATCCTAATATGCAATCAGACTGAATACATTATTAGAAAACCTGCTTTTGTTCTTCTTCCAAATGCAAGAACAGATGCACGGTGTGTGTTCCTCACTTGGCTTTGGCGATTTGGGGTCCCACTTTATATTAAGTGGCTTTAACTACTATGTACTAACATTGAAATTAATAATTTGATACAATGGACTTATACTTAAAAATATTTGCATGTAATTACAGCTCTAATTAATGTATGTAATTACATTTGTAATTACACTGTTGACAGGTGTCATTGTTACAGTGTAAGTATATATGTAAGTATATATTTAAGTAATATTAAGCAACTACATGTACTTACTATAGGGTTAGGGTAGGATTAGGATTTGGTTGAGGATTAGTTGCATGCAATTATGCATAATTTACAGTTATTACTATGGTTTTACTTATTTTTTGATGTAAGTACATCATACTTAAAAGAGAACTCCGGTCAATTTTAACATTGAGCTCACTTTTTTGTAAATTTGGAGTGCTGTCAGTACAGAGAACAACGACAAAAATCGGTGTTGCCTACACCGTGTTATCCTCTTTTTAAAATTTGCACCCTGTTGACTTCAATGGGGCAAGTTTTAAACCTGCTTTTAGCCTTTTTAGCCTTTATTCATATCTTTCACATCCACTGCAGATTCACCCGTGTTAACTCTAAAGGAATCACTCACATTAGCTGTGCACTTGTAATGACACATCAAGGATGTTAAGAGGCTAAAAGCAGGTTTAAAACTTGCCCCATTGAAGTCAACAGAGTGCAAATTTTAAAAAGAGGATAACAAGGTGTAGGCAACACCGATTTTTACTGTTGTTCTCTGTATTGACAGCACTCCAAATTTACAAAAAAAAAAAATGAGCTCAATGTTAAAATTGACCAGAGTTCTCCTTTAAAGCCACTTAATATAAAGTGGGACCTGGTTTTGTGCTTATTGACAGTTTCAATGAGCTTGTCATGCAATTAATAATAATAATAATAATGTTAAATTAAATTTGTTTAAAAAATTGTAATCCATCAAAACAAGTACAGTATAGCATAACCAACTTGCACTGTAAATAGCAATATCTTGTCAACTCTAAATCTAAAAAAGTTTATCAAAATATTCAAGTTTTTAAACTTGGCTTCTGAGTTTTACTGACTTAATATTTCAGAGGTGTGTGCTCCCAGACCGAATCCAAAGAGACTTTAAATTGGAAATCTCACAAAATAGTCCTTTAATAGGAAACTTGAATACTCGGGAAGGTAACAGGTAACACAAACACAACTAACATTGACGATGACCAAACATTGAACTGAACCAAACAGAAAGTATTTATACACCAGGGAAATTAGCCAATTAAATGACAACAGGTCGAAATGACTAATCAAACAAACTGAGAAACTAGGTCAAGATCAAAGAAAACCGATGACAACAAACTGAAAGTGCATTGCCGCATGAGTAAATTAAGCAATTGCATTTTTACATTTTTGGGGGACTTTATTTGACTATTTTATTTGCTGTCTTGTGTCAGTATTAGCACAATAAAGAAAGGAAGAAAAAAAAAAGAAATATATACAGTGCTATGCATAAGTTTAGACACCCATGCTAAAGTTGACTAAAAAGAGGAATAAAAAATCATCTTTTGGAAATTGAACTTAATGCCTTAATTAAATTTTTTTGGAAAAATCAAACCTTTAAGGACACCAATTTTCTTTGTGAATGAATAATGTATCGTAAATAAATAAATGTTCTTCCTTAAAATACAGGGTGCATAAGTTTGGACACCCACACCCCTATGTTAAATTCCCATAGAGGCAGGCAGATTTTTATTTTTAAAGGCCAGTTACTTCATGGATCCAGGATACTATGCATCCTGATAAAGTTCCCTTGGCCTTTGGAATTAAAATAGCCCCACATCATCACATAGCCTTCACCATACCTAGAGACTGGCATGGTTTTATTTAAGTTAGCCTAATAGCTGGTTTGATTTGCATTGAGAGATGATCTTATGGAAAGTATTTTAATGTCTAAACTTATGCATAGCACTATATATATATATAGTATGGTGTTTATGATATAGGTGTTAGCAATACGATTTCAATTGACCATAATTCAACATTAAATGTAGATCAGTTAATCACTTGAGTCTGAGAAGTAAACACATTTATTACTTCTCTTCCTCTGAAACCACAAATAACTGTGACTAAAAACCTAAATTCAATTTGTTCATCACATAAAACGATCGAGTCTCTTCAGAAAATCTGAACTAAACCACTTCATATGGATTAGTTTTACGATCTCTTTATGAACCTTTTGAAGCATCAAAATGTCAATTGCGTAGCTGTCAATGTAGAGACAGAAAGCTCTCAGATTTCAATAAAAATATCTTCATTTGTGATCCAAAGATGAACGAAAGTCTTATAGGTTTGGAACGACATGAGGGTGAGAAATGAATGACAGAATTTTCATTTTTGGGGTGAACTAACCCTTTAAATTAGCAATATAGAAACTAGGAACAGGATTTCCACTTCCCATCATGCTTTGCACAGTGCTGGATTTTTTATACAGATGATAAAATTGGGGGAGGGTGATGTTATGCTTTGTCACTTATAATTTCAGCTATTTTAAATTAATTTCTTCAATCAATCAATCAATCAATCAATCAATCAATCAATCAATCAATAAACCAAAAAACAAAACAAAAAAAACTTTACTTCAATGCTTTTAATTATGATTAATTATACACTACTATAGGTTCAACATGTAAAAATGTTTTTACTTTATATATTTTTACAGAATTTAACCCTCTGTAGTCTGAGGGTTTTTCTGGGCCCTGGCGAAGTTTTGACGTGCCCTGGCAATTGTGCTTTCTTCACAAGTATTCACTGGGTTTTGTTTCAGTTTTGTGACACGCATTAGAAAAATGTTCATGGAGACAGAGACGGTAAAAAGCTCACCCTGTTTGTTTTCTTGATTTTACAAAAGCAGACAAGTAGACACAAATACTGTTTACCCTTCACAGTTTCGAATGGTATATTTATTTTTTCTATGCTACATTTCTCTTATCTTTCATGTATGACCAAAAACATCAACAGAACGGGCCAGCAAGTTCAGAGGGTTATAATATTAACAACCATAATTATTTTATTTATTTATTTTACACTTGGAATAGAATTGTTTGCAGCCGTGACTTTCTGTGTTTTGTTTCTTTTACTGCTCGGTTTGGAAATACCCTCACCTGTAACCTTCCTCCAGCCAACCAACTACAAAAAACAAAACAAAAAAAAAAACACGAATGTACCACTATCAAAATGAATCTGATAAAGAGGACAAACAGTTGAAGATGAGGTGAGAGGTGCGGTAAACTAGTTTATCCTGTGGCTGGTTGTCATTTGTGTGGTGATAGACGACAGCACAACTGAAGCAAAATATTCATTAAGTCTGTGAAAGAGTCAAAAGAGTGGCCAGATATGCAGATCAAAGCAGCACCTTCCACGCTGCACTGTCACATGCAAAAAGACTTTAATCTCCCAGTTGCAATATTGAATTAATTAGTCTCACGGTCTAGCGTGAGAACTGTAGACTTGCATGTCTTGGCATGTCTAAGTTTGAGGGAACGTTTATGAATTATCTATAATTACAGGCATGTGGTTGTGTTTGGCTGGTTATGTCAGGAACCTCCAAATTGATGCATGTCCAAGTTTTGTTGAAGCAAATATGGATCATGTTAAAGGTGCTGTAAGCAACTTTTTTAACAAGCATAAAATGTCTCTATTACCTGACAGATATGACTAAAATAGCTGATGGGAAAAATCACACATGTTTCACTGACAGCCCAAGGCTCTGTAAACACACACACACACACACAAAAGCATGAGGGGAACAGCCTGTTCTTGTTTAGCCAATCAGAAAAGTAGTCATTTAGAAACATACTCTTCCCATCAATCATTTTGAGTGTTCGGGTCAAGGGATCTGAGTTTGGCGGGAAAGAGGGCAAGTGGTTGAAGTTGGCAAAATGGCCGGAGTTAGAAAAACCAAGTGGTCAAGGTTTGGCAGATTTAATGAATTTATGCCTTATATTCTAATGTAATCATATTTCATAGATGTATATTTTTGTCTAGATTTAATAGATGTCATGTGGCCTATGTCTATGCCTTGAAGCTAACTCAATAAATGTCGCTATGACATGTTGAAACCATCACAAACAACTCTAAACTACTCCTCATTTGAGCCTTTATGAGCTTGTTTACCCGTGTACGCGCTCTTATCCAGCAATAAATTCAGGACGTTAAATGAGTCTGTATACCTGTAAGCAGTTTAGAAAGCCCTAAATGGGTTGCACCACTCATATGTGCTGGTTTCAAGCTAATCTAGCCAACCACTAAAGCGGATCTCGCCATCACATCTCTAAACAGCCGAGATGCCAGAGTTTCTTAATGCCATTGGCATGACAGCAGTTTACGGAGTCAGTCTTTCTGGTATGACTACAAGTTTTGCATTTTACACATTGCACAGAAACCTATTTGCACGTTTTCGGGTTTGCGAGTTAATTTAGTCTCCAATTACTTCAACGCAGAGTTGAGGAAGCTACTTTGAAATTGAAACTTCCCAGCTTCAAGCTAAAAATGAAATGGAGCTGTTATAGCTAAAGTCAAGATTAAAATGTTATTATTTACACTATAAACTACTTACAAAAACGTAGTATTATATAAATATAAAGTTATTAAATTACATATAAAGAAATTTACAAGTCATATAGTTCAATAATGTGACATTTGAAACAATATATTCAACGAAGAAGAAAAAAAAGGCAGGAATTGATTTTATTTGAAATTTGATTGACAATCAAAATTTGATTGATTGACATCTGGGAAAAAAAAAGAATGTTGTTTCGGAGGTAAGGCATTGAAGAAACACCTTTCCGAAGTCGGATAGTGAAACAAATATAACAATTCACAATAAGCTTTCATTTGTTAAAATTAGTTAACAAAAGCAGTTAACACAAACTAACAATGAACAATACTTCTGCAGCATTTATTAATCTTAGTTAATCTCAGCGTCTACTAATACATTTTTAAGATCAAAACATGTATCTGGTTATATTACTAATGAGTATGAACAAAAGTTAACAATATATATATATATATATATATATATATATATATATATATATATATATATATATATATATATATATATATATAAATTAAAATATCTCACTTGTTGTTAATGTTAGTTAATGCATTAACTAATGCTTACAAATAAAAACGTATTTTAAAGTATTAATGAAAAACATAAAATATATGTTCGTAAGAATTTTCCTAAGTGAAATTCTTGAAAAATCTTTTTTTTTTCTCTCTCTCTCTGTCTTGTTTCTTGTTTTACTTTAAGAGGTTATTTACTACGGAGCCCCCCTAGTCCCACTTTGTCAAAAAAAAAATTATTATAACTATCTTGTGGCCTCAAGATAGTAACTCGTGGCCTCAAGATAGTAACTCGTAGCCTCAAGATAGTATCTCGTGGCCTCAAGATAGTAACTCGTGGCCTCAAGATAGTAACTCGTGGCCTCAAGATAGTAACTCGTGGCCTCAAGATAGTAACTCGTGGCCTCAAGATACTAACTCGTGGCCACGAGAAAGTGAGTTTTTTCAAGGCGAACGTTTCCATGTTAATGTTTCCATGGCGACGCGTCACGCGATTGACCGCAGCCACAATAATACTGTATGACAGATGTGTCGCTTTTATTTCGCTTTTCCTTTTTTATTCAAAATATTCACAAACTTGCTTACCATGTCATCAAGCCTATCTGATATTCCGATTCTCACATACGTGTAAGTTAGTGTGTTTGGTCGTTTAAAAACCTTTATAAATAATCTTGATCTATAATAACATGAGATGGGCGCTGCAATGTTGTCCGTCGGATTTACAGCACGTGAATTCATCAGTTTCTCCCGAAATAAATGCAAGAAAGTGGCCGGTGAACTGAGAAGAATAGAGTAAACTTTATAGTTCCTTGTCTTGCACTATGTTTGTCTGATATGAATAACACATGTCGGCAAATTATATTTGAATAGATTGTTATTGCTGCTTCCACAGACATTAGTGTGTTTTACAAACTCCAAATGTATTGTTTTACTCGTGCTTATGTGTATTTAAATATCTGAAACCAAAAATAAACATTATGAAGTTGAAAACACTGCTTAGTTGTGATGACAGCGCTGAACGCGTCCGACTCTGGCTCAGCGCCAGCCAATGCGCGAAAGCACAGTTTGGATCTGGCAGCACTGAACATTCTAAATGTGGCGCCGTACTCTCAGGGGCTAGTTGATGACATGGTAAGCAAGTTTGTGAATATTTTGAATAAAAAAGGAAAAGCGAAATAAAAGCGACACATCTGTCATACAGTATTATTGTGGCTGCGGTGTATCGCGTGACGCGTCGCCATGGAAACATTAAAAGGAACGTTCCTTGAAAAAACTCACTTTCTCGTGGCCACGAGTTAGTATTTTGAGGCCACGAGTTAGTATCTTGAGGCCACGAGTTAGTATCTTGAGGCCACGAGTTAGAATCTTGAGGCCACGAGTTACTATCTTGAGGCCACGAGTTAGTATCTTGAGGCCACGAGTTAGTATCTTGAGGCCACGAGATACTATCTTGAGGCCACGAGTTACTATCTTGAGGCCACAAGATAGTTATAATAATTTTTTTTTTCCAAAGTGGGACTAGGGGGGCTCCGTAATTTACACTTATTTTTAAGGACATTCTTATCAGGATTTGAAAGTCTTTTTAAGTTTTGTTCTTATAACAATCTTAAGGAAAAAATATAGGAACATTCTTAAGAATTGTTTTTTTGGGGAACACAAAATATTCTTAGCTTTATAGAAGTTAGAAGTTATGTTAAAAGGTACTTAAACTTTAAAAGGTTAAGTTATTTCTTGAAGGATTAGCTCACTCCAGAGTTAAAATTCCCTGATAATTTACTCTCCCCCATGTCATCCAAGATGTTCATGTCTTTCTTTCTTCAGTTGAAAAGAAATTAAGGTTTTTGAGGAAAACATTCCAGGATTTTTCTCCATAGTGGACTTCAATGGGGTCCAACTGGTTGAATGCCAAAATTGCAGCTTCAAAGGTCTCTGAACAATCCCAGCCGAGGAATAAGGGTCTTATCTAGCAAAACGAGCGTTCATTTTCTAAAATAAAATAAAAATGTGTATACTTTTCAACAAACCCTTTACTCACTTCACTAATTTGCTCCAGATGAATATTGTTGGCGTTACAGGGCTCGCATTTTTGCGAGGGATTGCGCATATTGGGCATAATTTTACTAATTCCTGAAGATTTTGAGCTCACACCCAAAGTGTGTGCACATAAAGACAAGTATATTGGCTATATAACAGTATAATGGGTCTGTGTGTCGGGTTGTAAAGTGACAGCAGCCTAATAGAGCCAACCGGCTGCCAAATTGTGAGATAATATTAAAATATATATATATGGCAGTTTTTTGCCCCTATGGTATTGTCAAAATCGTGGCCAGTGAAAATGCTGAGTGGCTAGAAACTTGTTTTTGTAATTACATTTTCTCAGTAATTCTGAACAACAGGTCAAAAAGTTGTTCATGAAAAGATGTGGGAATTCTGTATGGGGAACTTTTTATTACAAAATTGTGTGACAAATCAGTAAATCAGTTCTAAATCTTACGGGAGCTTCCAACATCACAATATCCCAAAAAGTTTTTATTTTGTATCTCCCTTGTGTGGAAGCAGACAACACTGGCAGTCTGTAAATTATAAATTAGTGATAAGGGGAATGATTAGAGGAAGAGAAAAGAACTAAAGGCAGAGGGGACATGAGTAAACGCTCTGGTTGAATCCAGCGCCCGCGGCGTTGTGCGTCACAATGTGCTGATACAAGTAAACAAACCAAACTTAAACTATTAAAACTTAATCAAATGATAATTTATACGGTTTCTTTTTGAACGGAAACTGGCAGATATTGAGAAGAACCAGCTGGCAGGGAGTTTGAGAACCGTCACAAACAGTATTGAGTTCATCCAAAATGTGTGTTTAATGTTGCAGGTTTACATGGAGGGGAGTGAACAAATCATTTAATCAGAAGTCAAAGTAATTACTCAAGGGTTTAGCAGCCAAGCAAAGCAGCAACTCTATTCTCTAAACTTTATTAAAAAGACAGAAACAAGTAAAAAAAAATGTATTCATTGTCCGGATTGATGTTCTTTCCTTCTCGTTGGAGATAATCACTTGATTAAATTCCTGGAAAATAAAGGCTGATTCAATTACAGTTAAGACACACTCATTTGGAGCTGAAACTGGCGCCTATACTATTATTGTACAGGAAAGAAAATAGACAAACTGTGAGACAAATGGTTCGTTCATGAGAAGCATAAAATGGGACATCATTATGCCCTGCAAGAGGACGTTGAGGCAAATTATAGATTTCAAAACGCTAACTAAAAGTTTTTAAGCAGATTTGAAAATAAACAGTGCTCAATCATCTCTGATATGATCATCACAGATAAGATCTTTCGAGCGAATGATTGTTTGTCTCCTGCCGCTCTTTCCAATATGATTGGCTTTGAAACGCAGTAACTTAGAGTAACTTAGCCAAACTGAAATAATTGTTCTCCTTAGAACTGGTTTCAAAGGCTAACGGAGAAAAGTATTATTTGCTCTCATTCACTCAACAATTCAAGCTCATTTTCCAGTTTATCTCCCGCCGTGAGTCGCCCCGAACTCGCTATTCTTACAAATGGAAATTTTTACAAATGAAACCCTCAACACGGTGGGCCAAACCTGAATTGTATCTAAATTGTAGCGTTTTTCATTTGTAAAATAGTTTGTGACATTTCAGCTTGTGTTTTTTTTTACCTAGATGAATAACAAAAATGAATGGATGGATGGATATGTAAAACTTTAACTGATTTATGAGTCATTTTTCACAGTGCAGCACGTGTAGACCAACAACTAAAATGAGTGAGAATGCATCCTGTGTGAACGTCACCTTAAAGATATTAATTCTTGGACTTTTTGGATTGTATGAAAACAGGTTTGGCAGTCTACATTCTTTCATGTGTTTTATGTGTGCAAAATCTACACACCTCAAAGGCTGTAATACACATAGCAGATGATCACCGGTCGTTCATCTATGGCCAACACGGCTTCTTCAACGCCACGTTCTGTGATGTGAATATGAGCAATGGAGGACTTTGAACATGAAACCAGCGCGACGCTTCCAAGACACACTCACTGCAGTGAAACATGGAGAATGGAGTCATGGAAAGATCAACATCTATGATGATAATGAAAGAAAGAGAAAGAATCAAATCAAAAAGATAAACAAAAGGATCTGGCAGAGCAGTAAGAATTAAATGTATCCTCTTTTGAACTCTAGCAACGCCCAATTTAGGGAAAGTACACAGTCATTTTCAGAGACGATCAATAAAAGATGTTTGATATATAGCCCGAATAATTATCTCCCCAATTTCTCATAACTTTAATAATCTTGGTGCCCAGGAATATGTATAGAGTCGCCACACCTGCCATTTATTTCTTCCCATGGGTGTTTTTAGATATCAAAAGAGCCCAACCCCAAGTCTCAACGACATTTTATGACTTGGTTTCTTCCCTTTAATAGAAGTCCATGGGATTTTTCAGACGTTTTATCGTTTGCAAAACAAAAAATGCCAGTCTGATCACTTTTACTCAGATGTGCGTTCTAATGATGCTGAAATAAACAACGACGCACACCCACATTTGTGCAAGTACACAAAAACGCATATGCTGACTGGGCCGGACTCAGTGGTTGTTAATGACAGAGCAGAGAAAAGCATCCAGGTGCTGTGAAACTGTATTCCTCTCTGTTTCTCACACATACACACACACAGACTTGCAGGGCATTGTGGGAAAATGCCAAACTGACCCCCCACCAAGAGCTCCAGCCTCAAGCTAAACATTAATTAAACCGTAATTCCACTTCCCCAGGAGTTGAGCGTGTTTCTCAGGCCAACATAAAACTTGATGGAAAGAGAGAGCTTCCTGTAGAACCACAGTTCATTAGTGGTGTTTGCTAAGATGAGTATCACTGTAACTATTGACTTAGGGTTAGTGATGTGACCCTTGACTTCAAGTCTGTGGTCACATTCACCACTGTTCAGTAAATCATTGTGGGCAAAATTCAGAAATTTCCATAGGAATCCGTTTGAACAAGATTTTTGTGTGAGGGCAAATATTTCCAAGCACATATTTCGCATCAGGTACACATGGTCAAGCAATTTTGCCACAAATTAACCCATTTAAGCCCACCGGCAACTATAGTTGCCGCAGTACATAGTTGTCATTTTCCTTTTGTAAATATTTTTCTAGATGTTGTCCATGTTTTATTTCTCAATGAAATGCAAGCAAACAACCAAATAAAGGATTTTAAGAAAAAAAAAAAGGTATTCACTTCCTCCCTGTCACATGAGGCTGTCAACTTCCTACCCCTACTTCCAGGAAGCAGGGCGAAGGCAAACCCTCCCAAAGAAAGGTCATTTTCATGTTACTAATAAGTATTTTTTGTTGACATATATGTATCTACTTAATCATGAAGGTCTCTAGAATCAGCCAAACAAAACAAATCTTACAAGAGATCTATAGTTTTTTGTATACTTAGTCAAAAGTCCAAGTGGCAACTATAGTTGCCGGTGGGCAAATGCCTTGTAAGTACATATATCATGGGAAAATGGGGTATACTGTGTTAATAGGTTAATAAATCAAGTTTATTGGTCTTGTTTAGTGCATAAACATAACTTAACCCTTTAAATGACATCTCTCTATATATATTTTTTTTTTCATTCTATTTATTTGTATTTATTTATTTTCATTTAACTTTTTGATACACAATGCCCTGTTATGGCTGCACTTTGTTCTGCACTATGTTCCACAACTTTAACCCTTGTTCGCTGAGGTTTGCGGTTTACAGTCAGGCTGTTTGGGGTCTGAGAGACCCCAGGCAACAAAATGTTATTTTGTAACAATATATATATTTTAAACAAATGTAATTTTACATTTTTACTCTACAAAATGTTCAAAAAAAGAAAAGAAAAATTCTCCAAAAAAAAAAAAAAAAATTATAAAAAATTTGCCTTATAAAATACCCACATTTCTAACTTTCATTCATGGGGATAACATGGATAATTTGACATGGTTAAGTGTAAGATTTTTGGCCAAATCTTGGAAAATGCAGTTTTAAAAGTAAAAAAACAAAACAAAAAAAAACACTTTAGCCAGTAGATGGCTTTAGAGCTCTAAAAGTACTAAAAGTTTCAAACTAAAAGACATTTTTTTCACATGTTTTTCCAGTTAGATTCATATCTACATATAATGAAATCACAATTATAACAATAAAAGTTACTTTTTGTCAAAGTTTGGCAGTTTTTGTACTGAAAAAAAAAAATCAGTTTTTAAATAATGTTCCATTATGATTAGAATCAAACCTGATCAGGATGTTACAAAGAGAAAAGTTGGAGTTTTTAGAGTTTATCATTTATTTCAAACATCTGTTTTTCATATAATTCTACAAATTTAAAGTGTGCCACTTCATTTCTGTCTGTGTGTTCTGTGTTGTTTCTGATTTTGAGGATGATTTTTGTCCATTGATCAAATTCATTTGATTCTAATCATAATATAACATTACTGAAAAACAGATTTTTTTTTTTCAGTACAAAAAGTAACTTTTATTATTATAATTGTGATTTCATTATATGTAGATATGAGTACAACTGGAAAAACTTGTGAAAAGATGTCTTTCAGTTAGTCAAAAAGCAAATAGCAAATAGTGGTGCTCTGCAGCCATCTACTGGTTAAAGTGATAAATTGTTACTTTTAGAACTGCATTTTCCAAAAAATGGGCAAACATCTTTTATGTTTGCCCATGTTCTCCTCCTATTCATATTTTACATTGAAGGGGTGCATACAACATATTTGCCCACCGGCAACTATAGTTGCCGCACATTCAAATATGATTTTCAAGAAAGAAAAAAAAAAAAACCTGGGGAAAATAAATGCAGAACATGTTCACATAGGACACTATTAACAGGATTATATGCATGAAACCATTCAGAAAAAATTGGGCACAAATGGGTTAAGTCTTAAACTTGTCTTAATATATATTTTAAGTCTTAAGCATGTTGAGGAAAGCTTTGCAACCTTGCAGAACACACTAGCAACCACCTAGCAATGACCCAGAACATGCTAGCAACACCCACCATTGTGGAAAAACAATCCAACAAAGAGGTGTGCCCCAAGGCTCAATATTGGGGCCACTTTTGATCATTTATGTAAATAATTTACCATTCATTTTCAAATACTGTCATTTTCAAGTTAATGCTGATTACACTGTCATCTATGTATCTAAACTTTCATACTTTTGAATATTATTACATTTTTCAAGATTCTTTGATGAATAAAAAATTTAAAAAGGACAGCATTTATTTAAATTAGAAATACTTATACACTACACTACTCAAATGTTTGTGTTTAGTATTTTTTTTTTCTTTTTTTCTTTTTTTTTTTAAGAAATGAATACTTTTGTGTTAAAGGTTAAGTTAAATTGATAGATAGTAATAGTAAAGATTTATATTGTTAGAAAATATTTCTATTTTGAATAAATGCTATTCTTATTAACTTTTTATTCATCAATGAATACTGAAAAAAGTATCACAGGACAGGTTCCAAAAAAAAAAAAATATTGAGCAGCACAACTGTTTCCAACATTAATAATAAATCAGCATATCAGAGTGATTTCTGAATGATCATGTGACACTGAAGACTGGAGCAATGATGCTGAAAATTCAGCTTTGATAGAAAATATTTTAATATTCAATAAATATTGTAATAATATCAAAAATACAGACAAAAAAAGTAGTTATATTGTGCATATTACTTGTTTTCTTCTGTATTTTTGATCAAATAAATGCAGGCTTGATGAGCATATAGGAGACTAAAACCATTAAAAATAGTAATGTTTCCAAACTTTTGACAATATATATTAAACATAACTAAAATGTATGTTTTTCAGAGGACAAAATGAAGGTCCACTCCTAAAATAAACCTTCAGTGGGAGCAGATACTTATTATTTAAATGATTTATTATTACTATTATTATTATGTATATATTATATATACAAATCAGCACAAACATACAATAGTTAAGAACTGCCACGAGTGTGTGACGGGCATGAAGTTTTTCTTTGTGTGTGTGTGGGCAAGTAAAAATTGTGTTTTCTAATTAGCATAAGCATTACAAAACATATACATTCGGTATGCGTAACAAGATAGCATTGACGTGCGAGAGATGATATGATTATGTTTCATGCAAAACAATCCTTAATAAAAAATAATGGTTATGCATACCAGCTACAACAGCTGCCATTTAACCTGGTCATCAACATGTCAGTGTTCTTCCTGGTTTATTGTTTTGTTTTCTACATGCAGCATCATTAAAATATAGTCATTAAAGACCCTTAATGACAGTACTTAACCCTTATTTGACCAGGGTTTTATATATTCAGTTTAACAAACCCCATAGGAAAGAAGGAGATCTAGTATAGGACAATAGAAAAGCACACGTCGGTGAGTGTACGTCACATGATCAGATTAATCAGCAGATGAGGCAGCAAGACCAAAAACCATATCAGATGAGTGCTTTACGATAGTCTCGGACCGTGTTGTGCCTCCAGGTTTAAGCTGGTGCAAAGAAGGATACTTTGCATTCCTCCAGCATTGATCTTATCCTGTCTCACCTTATCTCATCTCCTCAAACCCCTCCCTCTGGATTACTCAGAGAAAGACAGAGAGATCACCGATTCTAACATGCCTTTACCTGCCGTGTGCTGTTTAATGGATGGATTGTGGTACAACCAAGACTGTGCTGCTGACATCAAAGTTGTTTTGAATGCAATATCTCAACGTCTTCTACGTCAGCAGACTCTGTTTTGCACCCAAACAGAATACGTCGACAATGATAAACGTGGATGAGTGATGAATGGAAGGAAACATACATCAGGTGTGCTCATCAACACTCGTCAAAACAGGAATAATCGACGGCTGTGTTCTGAAGCAGCATCACACGTATCCTTAAGACTAAGGGCAATCTATGCTCAGTGAAAACAACAACAACAAAAACAAAAAACATAATAATAAAATTCAAAAAGTAATCAAATGGTGCACAAAGCAAGAACATTTTTTGAGTACCGTGTATTTTTTTGTTAATTTTGGCTACATGCTAATGACTATGTTGAAGTCAATTTTGAGGCATTATGTATATTTTTGCTGCCAATTCAACAAAACAGACGGTTAACATATTACATTGTAAAGACAGAGTATAACTACACACATTTAAGTGTTTTCATTTCCGACGTTTCATAAATAGAAGCAACAATTACTCGCAGGTGAGAGCAATGACATCACAATCAACATAAAATAGTTAGCCAAAAAAACAAAAAAAAAACTAAAAAAAAATCTTTCTTAAGTCTGTATTAAGAGAACAAAAGATCCACCATCAACAATTGAGTACCAACAATCACAAACACAATAAAACCCACATTAAGTGAGCTTAAGGCTGCTTGTCATGCCGAAACGTCTGTAATAATAATAATTAAGTGAGTGTGCGTCTTTACAGAGTTCTTTTCTTTAACTTGCACCTCAAAAAGGTGTGTGTTTGCTTTAACTATTGATCATTTTAAATAAATAAAACAAAGACTTTAAAGACTATCACACATCATTCTCCCAATTTCAACAAAATCTCATCTATGTGTTAAATACATGCTAACTTAAAATGTTTGGATAATCTAGACAAAACAAAACAAATGTCTGGATAATTCAGACAAAAAAAAAGTCTGGATAATCAAACAAACAAACAAACAAACAAACAAACAAACAAACAAACAAACAAAAAATGTCCTGATAATCCAGACAAAAAAGAAAAAAGGATAATCTACTAAAAATGTCTTGATAATCCAAGCAAAAAAAAAAAAAAAAAAAAAAAAAATGTCTGGATAAAACAAACCAAATATCTAGATAATCTAGACATAAAACAAATGTATGAATAATCCAGGCAAAAGAAAACAAAAATGTCTGGATAATCCATATAAAACTAAACAAACAAATGTCTGAATAAGACAAAAAAAAAATGTCTGGATAATCCAAACAAAACTAAAACTAAAAAAAAAAGTACCATATTTTTCTCATTTGATTAATTTCTCACTGCATTTGGAAGTGTGTTGCCTTACAAGGGAGCTGGGAGCTGCAGTAGACTGCCAGGCATCTCACTAAGTTTTAGAAAATAAGTTTTGAGCCTATTTTTACCTGCCTTGCCCCAGGATAGCCTACTCAGCAACAGCTAACAGGAAGCACATCAGACAGACACCTATGGCGTGACAAACCTAACAATAAAAACTCCCTTTTGGGAGTTATTACACCATGCTGCATAAAAAACAAATTTGTGCAAACTCTCAAACATCCTTCTGAAATTCACAAGGAAATGGTGACTTTTGCATCAGACTTTTACATGTCTTATCAGGCTGATCTCATCCGTCACTTGTTAATGTAAGAGATGGACAGATATCTCTCAAACAAACACTTCCTGGTTTGGGTAGAAGCTTTCTACAGCTCTGGGGTCAATGATTCATCATCGTTTCTGAGAAGAGATCATTACTCAGGATGTGTTGACCCAGGGCAGTCCCAACGGTGGGGGTTAAACTCACCCCAACACTTCTTATCAATCACCGTCTTGGCCCCTGGAAGACCCTCAGGATGAAGCGACTGCTCACTTTCCTGCTAACCCAGACGACATTTCTGCCTAACCTGAGGGACTGCAATTTTTTCATCTAATCAAAACACTATATAAAAAGGTCAGAAACCCGTACACTATATGATCATGAAACATGAAAGTAGTAGTACTTACATAGTACTTTAGTGTACTTCAAAGAATATATCCAAAATTATTACTAAACATTTGTATAAATGTATATTTGTAATGCCTTGCCAACACTGGCCACACCATCTTTATATATTTTATTTTATCATGAACATTTCTCAATAATATATAACTACATAAATAAATAAAACAATGTTTTTACCCCCCATTTTTTAAACTATAAAAATAGCTGGAAAACGGTGTATGTGAAAATATTACTGATTTATTCATGATTTCCTATCCTTCTCCCAAGTTCAACAAAACTCTCAAAAATGTCTGTATAATCCAGGCAAAACAAAACAAATCCCTGGATAATCTAGACATAAAATAAAGGTCTGGATAATCCAGGCAAAAGAAAAGAAAAGAAAAGAAAAGAAAAGAAAAGAAAAGAAAAGAAAAGAAAAGAAAAGAAAAGAAAAGAAAAGAAAAGAAAAGAAAAGAAAAGAAAAGAAAAGAAAAGAAAAGAAAAGAAAAGAAAAGAAAAGAAAAGAAAAGAAAAGAAAAGAAATGTTTGGATAATCCATACAAAATAAAACAAAACAAATGTTTGGATAATCCAGGCAAAACAAAACAGAACAAATCTCTGGATAATCTAGACATAAAAACATGTCTGAATAATCCAGACAAAACAAAAGTAATGTTTGGATGTTCCATTAAAAAAATGTCTGGATAATCCAGACAAAACAAAACAAAACAAATGTTTGGATAATCCAGGCAAAACAAAACAGAACAAATCTCTGGATAATCTAGACATAAAAACATGTCTGAATAATCCAGACAAAACAAAAGTAATGTTTGGATGTTCCATTAAAAAAATGTCTGGATAATCCAGACATATCAATACTAATGTCTGGATAATCCAGACAAAACAAAACAAAACAAAACAAAACAAAACAAAACAAAACAAAACAAAACAAAACAAAACAAAACAAAACAAAACAAAACAAATGTTTGGATGAACCATGCAAAACAAAACAAAAAGTCTGGATAATCGATACATAAAACAAATGTCTGTATAATCCATACAAAATAAAATAAATCAAATGTTTGGATAATCCAGACAAAACAAAACAAAACAAAACAAAACAAAACAAAACAAAACAAAACAAAACAAAACAAAACAAAACAAAACAAAACAAAACAAAACAAAACAAAACAAAACAAATGTTTGGATGAACCATGCAAAACAAAACAAAAAGTCTGGATAATCGATACATAAAACAAATGTCTGTATAATCCATACAAAATAAAATAAATCAAATGTTTGGATAATCCAGACAAAACAAAACAAAACAAAACAAAACAAAACAAAACAAAACAAAACAAAACAAAACAAAACAAAACAAAACAAAACAAAACAAAACAAAACAAAACAAAACTCTGGATAATCTAGACATAAAAACATATCTGGATAATCAAGACAAAACAAAAGCAATGTTTGGATATTCCATTAAACAATGTCTGAAAAAAAAAATTTTGTCTGGATAATCCAGGCATAACAAAACAAATACTTTAGCGATTAAATGTACTTTATTTCTAATTTCTTGTTTGATCAATTTCTCATTTTATTTGGAATTTCAGTCTGTCACCTAAAAATGCACAGTATTATGGCGCTTTTCCACTACACAGTACCAGCTCGCCTCGACTCGACTCGACTCGCCTTTGTTTGGTTTTCCACCGTGTAAAAGTTGTACCTGTACCTGCTTCCAGGTACTTTTTTTCGTATCACCTCCGGCGAGGTTCTGAGCGAGCTGAGGCTATAATAAAATGTGACGTGAAAACACGGCAGACTGCTGATTGGTCAGAGAGAATCGTCACTATTCACTGCGTCATCATTTCCTGTGGCGTTGCTATGACGACCAGGTACTATTGTGGAGGTACTATCTGCAATGGAAAACGGAGCGAAAAGTGAGCCGAGCCGAGTCGAGTCGAGTCGAGCTGGTACTAGTAATGGAAAAGTGCCATTAGTGTACTAAATGACTAACTAACCAACCAAATAAATAAATTACAATAAATAATTTATTCATATTTTTCCTGTGAACAAAATAATAATGGCGCATGCAAAATATTACAGATTTATTCATGATTTCTCATTTCAACTGATGCTTCCAAGACAATCCCACGTCAATCACCCAGTTTCGACAAAATCTCATCTGTTAGCCAGCAAGATATGATTTATTTATATATTTCTTGGATATACTCCTTTATTTGTTTATGCATTGGGCCAGTTTGTTTTTGTATAAAACTATAATGGGAAAAGGCTATAAACAGGAAAGGAAATTGGAACAGGAGACATCATGATCCCATGGAAGACCCCATTGCAATTCCACCGAGCAGAAGCCTCTAACATCTGGCCTGGAGACTGAATCAGTAATGAGTGATAAAGACAATACCTCCTGTCTCCCAGGGATGTGATATATGTGTACAGGTGCACTAAAAGTCCACCGCATGACTAACTTGAGGAAACAAAGGTTTGCTATCTCTTTGTCATTAGAAAGGTTATTTCGCTTTATTTTTTCTCTCTTTGAATGACCCTCAAATTTATGGCCAACACAGAGAACATATTAACTTGTATCAAATGGCCCCAGGTAGGCATGTCTACTCTAATAAATACCAGACATCAACCAGCAAAAGATGCATTTTACTCCCTGGGTGTAACAGCCTCATCATTCACAGACTTACTGCGAGGAATGAATCATTTTTATTCTCTCTGGTATAATACTTGACATTTTTTGTCAATTCCCTATCTGTTTGTGCAATATTGCTTTTGTGTTGTTTAGGATTGGGGGAAAAAGTAAAAAACCCTTCAATCAAGCTTACTGGTTAGACTTCAAAATGAATCCACTGCCCCATATAATGCTGTGATTTCTGTATTGATCCAAAAGTATTTTTAAATTACAGGGAGGCAGATACTCCAAAACAGTCTTTCAATTCCACATAATACAGTGTTCACAACCCATTTTACATCCGTTTCAGATGTGTAGTGTGGGACATGATTTTACTCATCTTATCAAAAATGGCGGCAGACATTTCCATCTTAAAGTTGCGATAAAACAGAAGTAGCAACTGTTTTTATCTTTCGTATTGCATTGTATTCTGAGTGAAAAAGATTATCGAAAAAGGAAAAAAGGACTTGATCCTATCCACTGGTTGTTGTTTGGATGGAGGTAGATTTAAATGTGAGCTTCTAAGAAAGGAAAACAATATTGGAGAAGTTTGACATATGAAAGCTGTGTAGGAAATTGCATAATACATAATAATTCCCTACTATATATTAGGCAAAAAACAGTTTGTGACAAAATATGTCCGAATTAATAAAAGAGTTGGCATAAAGTGCCAGGATGACCTATTACTTCCGTTAAGATTTGTAAGTGTGCATTAGATGGACATGTTTCTATTTATTGAGGTCACTGGAGAGGATTTATGAATGACAGTGAAGTGACGCAACTGATGACGAATACATCCAGATTACATTCATACAAATGTGCCGCAATTTCCCCAAAGAGTTAAACTGAACTACCTCGTGTCTCCTATCAGTTCCTGGCCCGAGGGTTGGTGGATATCAGACTTAAGATGTGGAGATTCTTGGAAGGTGTCCACTCGTGTGCCTGAGGGTCTTTCACCCCTGATACTGCAACTCTCTACAACTCAAGCCATGCTTGTTTAATTGGACCCAGGTAAGATCTGTGCTCAGATGTGGTGCAACACTGCTGTCGGGAATGTTTTTATGGAAAATTAGGCATCTTTTTTGGCTCCTCCATAATTATTTCAAGCTGCATTTGACACTCTTTGATTGGTTTTCATTTGCTTCTTCTATCTTCATGTGTTTTCATGGTTTGGCTGCTGGAAGATGCTTAATTACATCATTCCAGGCATGAAAGTAACTGTATTCTGTTGTTCTATTTGGTTTCACTCTATTTTCTAAATGCATTTTATTGATGTTTTGCATATCACACAATTCTGACTTTATAACTCGCAATTGCGACTTATATATTATGCAATTCTGAGTAAAACTCGCAATTGTGAAAAAAAAAAGTCTGAATTGTGAGATAAAAATTCATAATTTCCTTTTTTTATTTTTTATTCTGTAGCGGAAACAAGCTTCCATATACACTACAAGTGTGCATTCAGTATAATTAAGTCTCTTCTTTTTCACAACGAAGTATATTTCAACGTATACAAGTATGAGCATCCTTTGAGATTCTAACTTGTGACCTTGGCATTGCTAGCAACATGTGCTAATGTAACGGAGGCCAGCTAGTAAGAGCTGTCACTCCTCAAGAGGTCTTTAGTGCGCCCAACTCCCATGCCAGAGGCGCCAGTTCAAATCCCGCTCGGTTCGGTTCAAGTAGGACCAGTTACATTTGGTGCCGTGACCCGGATGGAAGTGAGGTTAAGGGGGTTGAGTGTAACTGAGGCCAGCAAGTAAGAGCTGTGTGTGTAAACCTCACTCTACTGACCACAAGAGGTGCGTTAGCGACTGACGCTAGAGACTACGGTCTTTAGCGTCCTTGTTAGCGCCCGCCTCCCATGCTGTAGACGCCTGTTTGAATCCAGCTCAAAGCAGGTCGAGTAAGACATGTGCTAATGTTATGGAGGCTAGCTAGTAAGAGTTGTACAAGTTAACCTCACTCCTCAAGAGGTGCGCTAGAGGCTGTGGTCTTTAGCGTCTTTGTAAGTGCGCCCAACTCCCATGCCAAAGATGCCAGTTCAAATCCCGCTTGGATCGGTATAAGTAAGACCAATTACATTTGGTGCCATGACCTGGATGGAAGTGAGGTTTAGGGGGTTGAGTGTAACTGAGGCCAGCTAGTAAGAGCTGTGTGTGTAAACCTCACTCTACTGGCCACAAGAGGTGCGCTAGCGACTGACGCTAGAGACTACGGTCTTTAGCGTCCTTGTTAGTGCCCGCCTCCCATGCTGTAGACGCCGGTTTGAATCCAGCTCAAAGCGGGTCAAGTAAGACATGTGCTAATGTTATGGAGGCTAGCTAGTAAGAGCTGTACGAGTAAACCTCACTCCTCAAGAGGTACGCTAGAGGCTGCTGTCTTTAGCTCTCTTTGTAAGTGCGCCCAACTCCCATGCCAGAGACACCAGTTCAAATCCCACTCAGTTCGGTTTGAGTAGGACTGGTTACATTTGGTGCCGTGACCCGGATGGAAGTGAGGTTTAGGGGGTTGAGTGTAACTGAGGCCAGCTAGCAATGGCTGTGTGGTTAAACCTCACTCTACTGACCACAAGAGGTGCGTTAGCGACTGACGCTAGAGACTACTGTCTTTAGCGTCCTTGTTAGCGCCCGCCTCCCATGCTGTAGACGCCGGTTTGAATCCAGCTCAAAGCGGGTCAAGTAAGACCAGTTACATTAGCGGTTGAGCTACAGGGACTTAAAGATATAGAATGTCAGTAGAATCCTGAATCATTTATAATCTACATCTTCAAAGTATCTTACAACTGAACAAGACATCTGTGTCATAAAGCCCACAGACTAAGATTTCCTTTTTTCTCTCTTTTGAAAAGAACTGGAATGTTTTTCTTTTCTTTGTTTTGGTCGTTCACAGATCCATGAAAGAATTTAGCCGGTGCCAGACAAAGCAATCTTCCTTTTTGTGCTTGTTTTCATACAAATGCCAGATACTAACATAGATTAAGAAGCTGAAATATGAACTCATAAATGTAACTTCAAAGAAATGCAGTAATAAATATCTTTGGCTAATAAAATATGTGCTTCACAGATGCATCCCTGGTATATTTTTCAAATCGGATCAATTAAAGTAATTATGGTAATTAAGTCCTCTTCCTGTGTGGTCTCTGGTTTTTGTTATTAGCATGAAGTATACGGCTAATCCTGCATTAGCAATGGAATAGTAAATATTTAAAGGTACAGTACACACGAAAATGAAAATTCTGTCACCATTTATATCCCTCATGACAGCCACATAATTAATTTGTCACACAAACAAGATGATATTACTTCTTGTATGGCCAGTTTGTTCCAGTGGTCAAATGTAAAAGGCCAAACAAAGGCCAGGCTGACCTCCTTGCTTCTTCATTTAAACCTAACTTTAAATGCTAATAAACTGTCAAAGAGCCATTTTGTTTAGGACTTACATATGAGTTTAAATCTGACCTATGGAAATGAAAGTCATAAGAAAGACTTCCTAAATTGAATTACCATGTGATGCTTGTTGATTACAGTCTCTTTAATTTGATTCCTCCCTCTCTCGTTTTTATTATCTCTTCCCATCATTTGCTAGTACAAAGCAGCAGATTGGAGAATGAATGGAAATCAACGTATTCAGTCACGAATGCACGACATGGTGAAAGCAATGAGTGACATCAGCAAAATACAGAGAAGGATAGTACAACCACAGTTCAAATCAAGGTTGTCATACATTTAGTTCTTGACTTTGGAAAGATTCAAATCTTTGCCATTATGTTTTTGCATACGCCAGTTAAAATGGGGATTTCGAGAAATCCAAAGACTTCTACGTTAAACTTCTGGGCTTTTTTTTTTGGGGGGGGGGGGTTCTTTGTGTAGTTGCCAGTGAGAGAGTATCTGCCAAAAATTGTTTTTAGAGAACATGAATTTCTTTCTCAAGCTTTGAGCCAGAGAATAACTAAAACAAGGAGCTCGTGGGAAAAGCACAAGAATCATTGCTTGGCCAATGAAAGAGATTTCTTTATTTTTCATTTAAAACTATATTTCGGATTTGTTGCACTCTATGAAAGAGATGAAGGGATAGATAGTGGATAAACGGACACATTTTAAACAACTGTTGATTGTCCATCAGCTAACTCCGTTAGGGTTGAATTTAATTGTGGCAATCATTATTGAAGTTGGGTGAAATATGACCCAGACATTTCTTCAAGCAATAAACCTGGAACAATATGGGGATTTTAACATTCTAATTCCCTGACCTGGAAAAGGTATACAATCTTAATATATAAAGAGATTTATATTGTGCAAATAAAATTTGTGCATCTAAAATAGAGAGCATTCTTTAAAAAAAAAAGAAAAAGATTTAAAATGACCATTAAATCCTAAGATCACAAACGGCTGCAAAAGTCATTGGAGTTCATTGGTCAAAAACATTTGCAACCCTTTCGAGATTCACCCTTTGATACTTTTGACAGGTCGCACACAATAAATGTGTATTAGCTGACATTAAGTGAACCCGCTGACACTATTAGGTTACCCCGTGCACATGCAGCCATAAATTCTACGCGCCCTTCATGCCACTGGATAGGTGCCGCCGATGAGTAAATCTCTGATAACTGTGGCCAAACACAAAGCCCTGTTGAAATCAGAGCCCTGAAGACAGCATCTGGTAGCCTGAGGACTGAGGCATGATGGGAGTGGGTGGAGGGCGGCGGGCCGCACCAACTTCTGAAGTGTTCTTGTGCTCAAAGATGAAAAATGCCAATTATGCGACCTCTCCGAGGGTTTTGGCAGGGTCGGGCTAACTCAATACACTCCTTCTCTCATCTCTCGGATCTCCTTGTCTTTCTGGAGAATGTGAAAAGAGATATGCTAGGTGTCCGACTGTCGAGTCATGCGGAGGGGTCGCTTTACTGTCAAGGTGTCAAACAAAGGGCTGTTTTGTAGAGGTACTGTAGGACAACCTGTAATTCTTATCCTCCTCTCGCACTCTTCCTTGGCACCGAAGCTCTCCGTGAAATAGGAAACAAAGCAATAACTCGACACCACCAGCATTAACAAATTGCTTTCTTGTTTTCTCCCGTGTCCTGAGGGGAGGAAAAGGCAACGGGGGAACGGGGAGGTGTGGAGAGCAAAGGGATATCTTCTTCTAGACAGATTTCAACATCTTTTGTTCTTCTGTCTGGCCCCGGTTGCTTGGGTTCTCGGCTCTACCGAAGAGCATCCATCATACCACCGTTTCTCTTCTTGTAAACAAGGAACAACGTAGCGGTACATGAAAGATCTGTTCCGGTAAAGGCATCACGTTTCGGATTTACACTGTTAATAGTGTCGGGTCCTGGCTTTGAATCCCAGCTATTTACGCTTTCAAGTTTTTGAACAACCACACCTGGGAAGTTGAACCGAAGTGTCGATCTATCAGCGGAGGCGTGCATGGATGACTGCACTTGCTGAAAACCCAAAAGCACGTTTTAGTCACACCTTCCTGTCTTCCTATCTAACTACCGCTTGAAATGCCTCATTGGTCAAACTGTCCTACATAGAACTATGCTTGAAGACTAAATTAACCCCCCGTGTTAACTTTCTTAATTATTGCCATAATCTTTCATCTTTCATTAAGCGTAAGCATTTGATGTGCTTCTGAAACCATTTTCGGCCTGTGCAACCAAGGCCACATGGGAGTGGAAATGAGGTAAGGAAATATAAGAGAAAATATAGTTTAAAACTCCTTTATGCATTATGTGTGTGTTTAAACAATTTTGAAGAAAAGTTGGTCACACTTTACATTAAGGTTTCATTTGTTAACATTAGTTCAGTCAGTTATTTAACATGAACTAACAATGAAATATCCTTCTAAAGCATTTACTGGTTAACTTTTTATTTGGCCAGTGATTTTTCAGTGTGTGTGTGTGTATATATACACAGTATATATATACACACACTGTACAAGTTACCAAGGAATCACTGAATACTGCATTTCTGCCGGTTTTAAATAACCATCATAGTGAACTTCTTCGGGTTATAAAGTATTCAACAAGAAGATCGGGGCCATGCCCTGTCCAAAAACAGAAGTCATCGCTTCCAGGGAGTGTATTTATGTCGTTCAGAGAGGCCAGGCTCATGCAACACAACAGATGGGTGCGATGAATTAGTAAAGGTTGGGTTGTGTGGGGGTGAGATGTTCTCTTCTCTGAATCACTGTGACTCTTCACTGTACGCCGACTGACTTGTCTGAAGCCCACTGCTTTCCACATAAAGGATCCAATCATCTCTGCAGGTCAAGCTGGTGAAAAAAAAATATCTACTTCTGTTTCCCTTTTGAGTCCTTGTGCGCTGATACTGGTTATAGGTACAAGAAAGATGATTCATAAGGGTTTGTACTGTATACTTCAGCAAAGTAGCTATAACCATATAACCTATATATATATATATATATATATATATATATATATATATATATATATATATATATATATATATATATATATATATATATATATATATATATATATATATATTATTATTATTTAGTAATAATAAAATTGGTCTGCTATATCTACAATAATCATCATAAATTAATTGTAATGTAAAATTGCAAATACCAAAATGTTTTGGTTCTTAAAATAATATTGTTTTATTAAAGAAAGAAAGAAAGAAAGAAAGAAAGAAAGAAAGAAAGAAAGAAAGAAAGAAAGAAAGAAAGAAAGAAAGAAAGAAAGAAAGAAAGAAAGAAAGAAAGAAAGAAAGAAAGAAAGAAAGAAAGAAAAAGGATGATGGATGGATGATAATATATCATACATAAAGTTTAATTAAATCAGATAAAAAAAATAGTCTGCTATGTCACTGAGAATAATAGAACAATGAAGTTTTAAAAAAGGTAACATGTCTTTGTTCTTAAAATATTTTCTTGATGAAGTACAATAAACATTATTATGAATATATGTTATATAGCAGCAATAATATTTAATAATGAAAAAAATATTATTATTAAATGTTATTGCTGTTGTTGAATTTATTTATTATGGTATTATGTTACGTTATGTATGTATTTATTTATTTATTTATTTATTTATTTATTTATTTATTTATTTATGTGTTGGTTCTTTTTTTTCTAATATTTACTATAAAAAAAATATATATATATATATATATCTTGAAAGTTAAAAAAAAAACTCAGTGCTGTTGTAATGCAGAGAGTGAAACGGGACCGGGGTGGCCAGGTTTCTTGGAGGCAGTAGGTGGATTACTGGAGTGTGTGAGGAGACCAGAAAGATTAACATTCCTCTGGGATTTTTAACACTCTGGGTGACAAATTTGCAACACTGGCCCTCTGTATTCCCTGAGGGAGCCGAGAACTAATCTGCCACTGAGTTTGGGAGAGGTCAGCTGGAAAAGAAGCGGAAAAAAAGAAAGAAAAACCCAGTCCGAATAAGTAGCGGGGATCAACAAATGACTGCGCAGAGAACAGGAGCTTTCTCATTAACACCGCATGAACTTGAAGTTACCGGGACATGTGTTTGATTTATCTAAAATGTTGATAAGGGGCAATGTGTGAATGGACTGTAATAACTCCTACTAATGATAATGTTCTTTTCAACATCATTGGATTAAGATAAAACTCTTCTACATTTGGTCTTGAGGCACCTTCATTAACCGAAGTCGGCTGTGTCTGAAAGCGTAAGGGACGAGACACTCATTATTAGGCTAAAAACCCCTGAATAACCCAGTGCACTACAGCACAAGTAGGGTTAGTAAGTTCACACACTAACTAATACGATGAAATGGCTTTCGCAACCCTTTAACTTCCAATCTGTGACCTATTTCTAAGTGAAAAATAATTTTTGAGGAAGTAAAAAAAAATAAAAAATAGAGTGAGACAATTTTATCCATCTGAAATGATACAGGTTGTGAAAAGTGTCCATCCCGTCGGGTGTGTGAAGGGGAAGGGCTCGGGAATGAGCAGATTTGGTGACATTTGCGATAAAGGAAAGTCATTTCAAAGTTTTGGATGAATGATTATGACTATGGAAATGTAATAACTGCTGATGAAAATGATAATTGTGTTAACACAATTTAAAGGTGAACTCTATCATTTTGTGTCATTTAAAAACTTTCACACATAAATGAATGAATATTATTTTTGGAAAGCATGTTCATCATGATAAAAACTGCAGTTATATTAGTAGCCCAATGAAAGTTGTTTATTGTAAATGCAGCAGTTTGCCTCATGTTGAAATCACATGGCTCAATACTCTCCTAATTTTGGACAGTTTAGAATTTTTTTAGTGCAAATGTTGCATTTTTAATAACTGAAGTTACTGAAAATCATTGTGTTTGCATGGTAATACATCCATACCACTAGGTGTCAGTACTTCCGAGACTGGCATAACAGCCAGGGCAAATTTTAATAGTTCTAGTTTTAACAATAAGAACAAACTGACACACACACACACACACACACACACACACACACACACACACACACACACACACACAGCTAAAGCTTAAAAATAATTGAAATAAAACTAAAATAAAACTAAATAAAGTAGTATTTGATGACTGGAACTGAAATACTTTAAACCTCTGTTATTTCAGTTGGTTCCCATGGCAACCTGTCATTCTTGTTTTCGTTAAAGTTTCGTTACTAAAACTGAAATAAAATAAAGCTAAATAGAAATATAAAAAATAAAAATAAACTACAAAAAATTACAAAAGCACAAAAAATATATAAAAATATCAACTGAAAAAGATAAAATAAAAGTTTATAAACAATATATACTTTTTAACAAAAGTATATACTAGTAAATAAAATGTACACAAAATGACTGAAGGTTATAAAAATATATAGAATTATTTTATACATTTCAAATAATAAATAAACAAACAGACATAAATCCCAGAATGTGAACTAAATTAAATTATTAGAATTATCATTTTATTATAAATTCAGATTTTCTGATTACATTTTGGAGCTGACACTAGGTAGAACCACTTCTGCTAATCATCATGCTAACGACAAAAAGGCCACGCAATTAACCGTGAATAATAATTTCAATCTTTCCATAGTGCAAGTACAGTAGTCAGCTATCCATGCTAGCCTTCATCCACATTGCTAACAAAGCTACATGCTTGATGTGAGGTTTAAAGCCACGTCTTCCGCCAGTCCCTGCTCGCACACCCAGCGGTGCGCATGTCGAGCTGTTGTTAACATGATGCAGAGCTTGAACGCTGCCTCTTGAGGGGGGGTGTATGACATGTTGTATGCTCAGGGGTGTCAACAGCAGGAGGTTTTGTTTAGCGCCAGTGTCTGCTTTTTGTTGGAGTCTGCCCTCCATGTGTGCTTGAAGAAAGCCAGTATATTAAGCCTTTGATACATTGATTTTTTTGCTGTGAAATGAGATATAAAGGTCACTCCATTGGATTCAAGTACTACGACTCAGTATGCGACTGCTTTAAACCTGATTATTATCCATTAAATTCGCCATGAAATCAAAATGGACAATTCTTGTTTTTATTGCAGTATTTATTTTAAATGATTTATCCGTGCACATCTTTCTTCTTAATTCATCTTCCTCATAATCTTGAATCAGAATAACTTCCCCTTCCTCCAGCTCATCTCTTCTCTTCTCTGATGACGAGGGCGGGGCAACCTGTCAATCACATCAGATCCACCAATAGCAAAGCACCACCATCCAATCAATTCCCCACAGACAAAATCAAGCCCCGCCCACATTTGCTCTTATTCCAGAAGCTGATTCACTCAGATATTCGTCACAATAGAGAAGAAAAGACTATCACAACTTTAGTTTCATGCTGAGTTTAACTTGACAGTCCCTCCAGTTTTTCGCGATCGCTGAATACAACGCAAAATCAACAAAATGTCGCATTTTTTTTTTGCGATCCTGCATAATTCCTAATTTAACCGCAAAATAATCACAAAAATGAAAAAGACCTCACAAAACATTAAATTATAATCACCCAATTGAAATATCTCTAGTTTAATTAAAGTTTCAATGCATTTTTACGTGGATACAGATGTTGCGGGAAAAGGGGAAACTCCTTTTCCTCGATTTACTGAAGCCTATAATGTAAAACGCATTTTGCAGCTGCACAGCTAGCACAGCGAGTGTCTGGCTCACTCATTGGCTGTGCTGCGGCCAATGGATTGAACTGCACATCCAATGGCGCGGGCGCCTCTGCGCCAATGAGCTAGCATCACGCCATTACACGTCAGAGCCCGCCAAGGGGGCGTGGCCTTAGCCTATATTAGTCATAGACAGCAGAGAAAGACGGGCTCTGTAGACAGTAAAAGATATTAGTCCCCAAAAAACGCTATTTTAGCAGGTTTAACGACTGAAACGACAACTCACCTGGTTACTATAGTGCGGCCGGCTACGCAATACTCGTTCCCTACTCTCAGGGAACTGAAGTTACGATAGTAACCGAGTAGTTCCCTTTCGAACGGTCACTTCGTATTGCGTAGCTATACGATGTGGGGACGCCATGCAAAACGCCGCACTAACTGGTTGCCTTCTGCAGCTCAGGACCCCTCAACTCAGGATTTACACACAGTTCTACATAGGAAGGAATTTGCATAGGTCAGGTAGAAAAAATTGCCTATAGGTTGTTTTAAAAGTTAATTTGATGAGAATTTGATTAGACCAAAATAAACAAGCTTTATGTATTTTGTTTGTGATTTGTGTCATGTATGACTATTGTGCATCTGACATAATACTATTATGGTAAATGTGATGTCCTAATTATAAAATATAAAAATCGCAATTTTTTTCACATATTTCTGGAAATTACCACCACAAAATCAGTCATTTTGATCGCCAAAATAACACAAAAAAATCGTGAAATCCTGGAGGGACTGACTTGATTGGTCAAACACATGAACGGAAAAACTACTGACAATAGCTTTTAACTCTCTGCCCGCCATTGACAGACTTCCCCATAATTTATGACATGACGCTTCCCCGCCATCAACAGAATTTTCCGGAAATCCATGTTTTTTCGCTGTTATACGGTAGGGGGCGCTATTACGCATCTTCTGAACGAGTACTGAATCTCCTGATCAAAAACAGGCGAAGAAGAAGCAGAACCAAGCAATACCATATGTAATCATGTGCATATTATGTAAAATAACGTGATCATCAACATTAAACAGAATATAAATCTGCATATACACTGAATGAAATGTCGACCCAGGACGAGCCACAGGACTGTGGAGCTTTGGGAGAGTTGATGGACTCGATCTGGATGTAGTCTTTGACAAAAACGTGATTTTCTCAGAGTTTTTTTTTATGAAATTTACCAACATTCAAGTGTTGATAAAAAAAGAAATGCATGAAGCTAGAATAAATGTTTATTCTCTAGAACAAAGAGGCTCTTTTCTTTCTTTTGATATACTGCATGTTCAGGTATTCATAAAACTAAATATTCTAGGGGTGAAAATGATCAAAGATGCCGGCGCAGGGTGGGAACCTTTTTTTTTTTTTTTTTTTTAATGCTGTTGGGTAAAGAGTAAAAGAGACATGAGATATAAAGGTCATTTCATTGGTTTTAAGTACTATGACTCAGTATGCGGCTGCTTTAAACCTGATTATTACCCATTAACTTGATTGGTTAAACACATGAATGGGAAAAAAACACTGACAATGGCTTTTAAAGAGACTCTCAATGATTATAATATGAGAACTATGGCCGACAAATGCACTGGGCAAAGCCGCTCCTTTGACTCACCTTTTTAAAGGGTCAAAGGGACGAGGCCCACACACAAACACACCTGTCCAAACAGAGACGCCACATCCGAGAGAGAGAGAGAGAGAGAGAGAGAGAGAGAGAGAGAGAGAGAGAGAGAGAGAGAGAGGACAGTGCAGTGAGTGATGGGTCATTCATAGGCAGGGAAGCCCATGCAGAAAGCAGGGCGTCCCATTGAGATGCATTACGTTTACACACCCACCTGTCATATAATTCATTCTCATTTCCTCTTCTGTCCACACACATCATTGAAAAAGGCCACAACCGTTTGCACGACAAAACAAGGGTGGAGACAGCCTATTTCACTAGGAAATGTGAGGTAAACATAAAACACTTAAACGAAATATAAACCAGCTTAACAAATGAAACTTATTGTAAAGCTTTACACATTTGTGTTCCCCAATGGTCACAAGTAAATTATTTTAAGTGGTACTCAACATAATTCCTCGCATGCTCCAGAGCTTGATCTGTACTGAACTCAGAAAACTGCTTTCAGTTAAAGAAAGTATGTGTGTCGATTTATGCAGTGTCACTGCTTTGTCTCACTTGCTGACATTCTG
Source organism: Scardinius erythrophthalmus (assembly GCF_964197995.2). NCBI lineage: Eukaryota > Metazoa > Chordata > Actinopteri > Cypriniformes > Leuciscidae > Scardinius > Scardinius erythrophthalmus. The sequence continues at coordinate 34,283,370 of NC_138234.1, forward strand.
GATCGGTGACGCAGAGAGTATGCAGGCCTGATTCACATGAGGGAAAAATGACTCGAGCAAGAAAATACTTTATTAAGCACTTACCTGAATGGAAAAAACGGGGAAAAATCTGCTGCATGGCAAGCATAATAGCTCAGCTTTCAGTGTCAGCAAAATATGTGGCAGCGGTTTGCATATATAAACAGAGGATTTATGCACTGGCCATCAGACCGGGCGGACGCGGTGGAGAACGCGGGCAGCGTTTCATATAATCGCAGAGGTAATTAGTTTGAAGTGGGATACAATTTCAGATCCAGCTATTGAGTCATCCGTAATGTTTTGATGAGACGTCATTATCCGAGCGCTTGTGCAATAATTAATTAAACTTTCCTGTTACTCTCATTTTATCAATGGCTTTTTGTTCTGACATATTACACCTCTTATATGGAGGAGGCGGAGAAAATGCAAATAGTGATGAATTTGCACCGTCAACTCGTTCTTTTCATCACAGATGCTGTGACTGATTGTGTCCCGGCTGGAGGAAATGCAGATTTCCACATAACTTGAATAATATACTGGGGATATGATACTGGTATATACTGGTTTTCAAACACCTAGTGCAAAACATTTTTTTTTAAATAAGGATATTGGGTAACACTTTATTTTACAGTGTCCTTGTTAAGGTGCCATTGTTTCAGTGTAATTATACATTTAGTTATTGTTAGATTAGGGTTTGGTTTAGGGTTAACTGCATGCAATTTCATGCATAATTTATAGTTATTACTATAGTAATTACATATAACTTGCTTAAAATAAAGTGCAACCAGAAATTGTTGTTAACTTTATCCTTCAAACTAATTTATGTGTAATCATATTCATGTTATGGCTGTCGGGTAATAAGTGACCACAATAAAACCACAAGTGTCAACTATATGCAGATGATAGATTTGAGTTAAAAGCTTGTAAAATTGTCAATTTTATACACTGAATGATTTACAAGTTCTGTTAGCTAAGAATTTGTACGTTACTAAATTTGTAAAACAATTAAATTTATTAATTGTTTTACGGTTTTATGTTTGCTTAAAAGTCATTAAATATCATATAATATATAATACACAAATATACTATCTTTAGTGCTTTTGTATCTTGATGTTTTTAAGAAAATGTATTTGATTTTATAAATAATTAAAATAATAGAGTAAATACAAATAATTAAATTATAACAATGTAATAATTTTAACTTATCAGTATTATATTATTATGTAATACTGTATACTTATTTCTGAAGTGAAAATATATGACAAAATTATAACAATTATATATATATATATATATATATATATATATATATATATATACACACAGTAAGGTTGTAACTGTAACTTTTCTATTGAAAAGGTTATTGTTATGTTTTTATTTATATTCATAATTATATTATAATACTTATATGTAAATAGCAATGTTGGCTACCAAACTACTTGAAACTTTAACCCTACTTCTGACAACCAACAATCCTCTGATCTGCTGTTATGGTACTCATAATTATATAGATTTGCTGATCCACTTTGAAGTATGACAATAGAGGGTTGATCAAACGCAAAACACAGATAACAAAATGTTAAAAAACGAGAGAAACCAATCAGTTCATTCAACACTTCTGGACCTCCCATGGTCAATCATAATATATTACGCTGACAGAGTTATAAAGCAGCGCTGGGCTTCGGTTATGCAGAATTTGATCAAACCGTGATTGTATCTGGAGGCATGCAGCGATCCCTCACTCTTCTTCTGCTTTTGTTGGCACGCACCAAAGGACAAGACAGCAATTATTTTGAGCTTTTGGATTTGTTTCAAGCACACAACTGTTGCTCTTCTCGGCCATAGCACTTATATTGCATTCTGTGTGGACATGTATCAATGCAAAACTAGTTTTACATGTAAAAGTCATTATCCCACCCCTATTGTGGTGCCTATAACCCGCCCAAAGCCTGTAGCACAGTGAAATGTGACCCACCTTTGCCACCAAGTGGCTAAACACCAGTGGGACTTACACGGCATGTGTTGTTGAAAGCCAGAAACGCAGTCACTAAGCTTTCCTGAACAATAACACTCTGTGTAAAATGACAAACAAACTACATCTTGCAGGAATTTAACCCTGTATGACGTAGGCTGTAATTCACTTTTGTGGAAACACTCAAACCATCCAAAGAGCTAATAAACTAGCGCTCAACCATCTTGGCCCACATTGTAAACTTGCAAAGCTTTCTCATCGGTTCACTGAGGACGTATCTGGGTTCAAACGCAGTACTGCAGGAAAATAAAAATGCCTTAGTCGCTTTCTTTAATACAGGGCACACTGTGTTTCGCCAGGTGCAGACAGATGATTTAGCATAGCCCAGGTAGAGATGTGACAAGGATATCAGCACATTGCTGTGAAACATGATTCTAGGATGCTAGTGTGCGGCAATTGAATTTCAAACAAGTTTCCTGGTATTTTCTAAGGAAACCCTTGTGAAGTGTATTTTACAAAAACCTGCACTTACAGATAGTAGAATATTAATTAAAGGCAACTTAAGTGCACTTAAAGAGACGGCTGTTTCTTAACACACTTAAAGGTCCCGTTGCATGCGATTCCATGTTTCAAACTTTAGTTAGTGTGTAATGTTGCTGTTAGAGCATAAATAATATCTGTAAAATTATAAAGCTCAAAGTTTAATGCCAAGCGAGATATTTTATTTAACAGAAGTTGACTACAAAAAACGGCTCGATTGGACTACACCCCTCTACATCCTGCATTAGTGACATCACCAGAACCGTTTCTTGACTAACCTCCGCCCACAGGAATGCTCCCTCAACTCTACTGGCTACTTGCGCACTTCTTATAACTTAGGCTACTGTGTTTACTCAGCTCTTACGGTGATTTTCTGAAGTAAAACTGACGCTTCATCTTTTGTGTGATGTACAATAAACTTTATTAAACTCATCAGTACATGTTTGATCATCATTCAGACAGCAGACTTGTAGGCTATTAATAAATAATGGATACATAGCCTACAAGCAGATGACAAATACGTTATAATAACCGTAATTAAACTACTAAACCATACCTGTTTCATCTCTATACAGCAATCTAACTCTGTAGGCATTATTGTCCGACTCGAAATGAACGCCGTTACTGAGAGTTTCTGATATTATCATCATTCCGTGAGATGAATTTTTCCTGACAGACTGAGCGCGAGCTCATGAAGCTCCGCCCCCTGGGTCGTCCAGCAGCACCTCATTTGCATTTAAAGGGGACACACTGAAACGGCTCGTTTTTCTGAGCCCCAAAAAATGTCAATTTAAACATGCTGTAAAAAATGATCTGTTGGGTATTTTGAGCTCAAACTTCACATACACACTTTGGGGACATCAGAGACTTATTTTACATCTTGTGAAAAGGGGCATAGAACGGGACCTTTAAGTACACTTTTTAAAGTGCACTTTGTAATAGTGCTTTTAAAAGTATGATAAAGTGTACTTTAGGGCCTGTTTACATGACTTTTTATTACAACTTTTTATGCGTTTTGGCCGTTCGTTTACACGACAACAGTGTTTTGGGTGCCTGAAAACGCAAACTTTTGAAACCGGTCTCCTGTGTAAACAACAAAAACACGAATCTCTGAAGACGATGACCTCATGCACATGCGTATTACGTGTTCAGTCTATACTGTTTTATCGCCATCTACTGGCCTGACAGCAGAATACAGGGTTTTTAGTCGTTTTTTCGTGGATCTGTGTGAATGGGGATCGTCTTGACAATGGTGTCGTCTGTACGCGGAAATCTAAAAAGAAAAACTTTGCCTTTTTTTATGCGTTTTGGCCGTTCGTTTACACGACAACAGCGTTTTGGGTGCCTGAAAACGCAAACTTTTGAAACTGGTCTCCTGTGTAAACAACAAAAACACGAATCTCTGAAGACGATGACGTCATGCACATGCGTATTACATGTTCAGTCTATAGTGTTTCATCGCCATCTACTGGCCTGGCAGCAGAATACAGCGTTTTTAGTAGTTTGTTTGCTAATCTGTGTGAATGGGGATCGTTTTGACAATGGTGTCGTCTGTACGCGGAAATCTCAAAAGAAAAACTGCCTTTTTTTATGCGTTTTGGCCGTTTGTTTACACGACAACAGCGTTCTGGGTGCCTGAAAACGCAAACTTTTGAAAATGCGTTTCAAAGTGCACGTTTTTGATACCGGTCTCCTGTGTAAACAACAAAAACATGAATCTCTGAAGACGATGACCTCATGCACATGCGTATTACGTGTTCAGTCTATAGTGTTTCATCGCCATCTACTGGCCTGGCAGCAGAATACAGCGTTTTTAGTCATTTTTCGCGGACCTGTGTGAATGGGTTTTAACAATGGTGTCGTCTGTACGTGGAAAACTCAAAGGAAAAACGTATCCGTTTTAAGCGTATAGTTGTCGTGTAAACGTACCCTTAAAATAACTATTACTACTGCTTTAGTGATTTGTACAACCAAAACACACTGGCAATATCCTAAAACACACTCAGAACGTCTTAGCATTTAGGTGGCAAGTTTTGCGAGGGCAAACACCATTTCTAGGATTTTGTGGTGGGGAACTATTTTGAGCGGCGTAGTCCATTACCATCCACTCTCAAGCACTTAGTTGTATTTAAAAGCTCAAATGGAACATGCTTACTCTGTAATAAAACTATAAAAGGGTAGAAAATATTTGCTTTACCTTTCTCGGGTTTATAGTGCCTTAAAACATGTTAACATTTTCTTTGATGGTTGGGCCCCGAAGGCCAGTGAGGTGGAAAGGTCATCACGGCCATCAACTTCCAAAGGGTCATCTCACACAAATCAGCAAAACTAAACAAATTTTATAGTCTCGTTGGTTATTCAAAAGTCTTTAAAAACAACGATAAACAATTGTAAACAATGCTATCTATTAAGAGTGCTTGTGGTACTTTGAAATAATTGTCATTTTCTTTAATATTTTGACCATATCTAATACATTGGTCCAGACTTTTTATCGATAGTACTACCCCATCGTTTCTCAGTGATGGCTTTCAGTCAGGTTTGCATAGTGAGTCCATGCAGCTCTGGTCTCGTTATCAGGGTTCATGGTCAAATGTCCATCTGAGAGGAGCACAAGAGTCCCTCTGCTTGACTGGTCCCATCTGTGGAGCAGCATAATGTTTTTTTCACGCTGCATTAAGTTAACACTGCACTGCCAGCAAGACAGGCCAAGACCTGGCCTTTAATTGGGGATTTGTGTGTGTGGTGGTGTGTGTGTTTGTGTGTGTGTACCCAGTAAACCCTATGTTGTGAAGAACAAATGTCCTTAGGATAGTAATACCAGGAATTTTTTACTTTGTGGGGACATTTTTCTTATTTGGTCCCAATGAGGAAAACAACGTATAAGTCATAAGAAATAGTTCTTTCTTTCTTTCTTTCTTTCTTTCTTTCTTTCTTTCTTTCTTTCTTTCTTTCTTTCTTTCTTTCTTTCTTTCTTTCTTTCTTTCTTTCTTTCTTTCTTTCTTTCTTTCTTCAATGGGTAGTATACAGTTTGTACAGTATAAAAATATTATGCCTATGACATGTCCTCATAATGATAAGAATACCAGTGTTTGTGTGTGTATGTTGTTGTTATATTTGGTGGTATGAAGCAAAAAACACATTTGATTTTTTTTTATTCTTTTTTAATCATGAATCATTTAATTTGCCATATACAGTGAGTTATGTAAAAGAAGGTTGTTCTTGTTTTTTTTGTAAAAACAAACAAACAAAAAAAACCACATGATTACACTAAGTTATGGGTAAGAGTTAGGTCTGTCAATTTATGATTTAGTGGTGACATTACAATAACTGATGTGATCGCACAAAATATATATATTGCTCTTAATTTTCCAAGGACTACATTAGCATATACTGCAGATAACATCAAAGCTAATATACATTGCCCTTCATGGGGTCTAGGCTTAAAAATATGTGTTGTTGTGATAGGAGTAAATGTTTTACTTGTATGGAAAATACTGTAATATTGTGAAATATTATTACAATATAAAATAACTTTGAACTCAATTTGAATATATTGTAAAATGTAATTTATTCCTGTGATCAAAGCTGAATGTTCAGCATCATTACTCCAGTCTTCAGTGTCACATAATCCTTCAGAAATCATTCTAATATACTGATCTGATGATCAAGACACATTTCTGATTATTATTAATGTTGAAAACAGCCGCTTGATGTATTTGTGGAAACAGTGATATAACAACATTGTTTTTGTTTCTTTGTGAATGTCTTTACTGTTACTTTTGATCAATTCAATGTGTCCTTTCTGAATAAATGTACTGTATTGATTTCTTTCACTATTTAATAATAGGATATACATATATATATATACTTTTTTATCTTTATTAATAGATTTTTTCCTGAAAAACTGCAAAAATAATCTCCACAAACCCTCACATTTTCCCATGCGAGCATGCAGTTGTCCGTGACTTCCCGATGTTCCCAATTTGAACGTGTTTAACGCCTGTTTAGATTTAAATGGCTCTTAGGCCTGATTTGTCCAGAGACAATTGCTGTAGACACATTCTACCACAATGCTTTTCACATTCAACAGACACTGAGAAAAGACACTGAGAAAAAAGAAATGCATTTAATCTCAATGGGATTTAACATCATCTGCTTCCAAAGAAATGGATCACATGCCTAGGAATGGTGCAGGTCACACAAGAATTCAAAGGCCGTGACCGATTTTCCATTCAAATTCCCAATGTGAATTTGGTATGTCACAAAAACTCAATATACCAAGAACTTATAGATTTGAAAAGCGAGTGACGGATTATGCTATTCATTACCTTCACGGATTGGTGGATGTTGGAAAACATGCACTAGTAGGATTGTCATTTACAAATTGCATTGTTCTGTTTGGTTTCTCCTAAAATATGGGGTGAATTTTCTAAAAGTTTGAGGGAAATGTGATGGTTGCTACATCCTTTATTCTTAAAAATGAGGGTTCTTTATTGGAATCTTCCATAAAGAACCTTTAACAATGGAATATTTAATTTCACAAAATAATCAATGGAGGAAAAAGATTTGTTAGATTATTAAAATGTTCTGCACACTCAGAAGAGACATGGCTATTTTCAGAAATGCTCACTGAAAGGTGGATCTTCACAAAATGGATCTTTAGCTGCTTTCCGACCAAGTAGTTCTAGGAACTTAGTTCTAGGAACTGTCCACTTCTAAACAGTTCTAAGAACTACTCTCCCCCAAACTCGGTTTTGCTGTTTGCGTTCGCACTGGCCAAGTGGCCATAGGAACTGGTAGGAGGGGTAAGGGAGTGACGCAAGTACGGTGACTTTTATTTTGACGGCGCGACGGACCTTTATTTTGGCGGCGCTGAGAACGCCAGAGCAAACAATGCTCGCATTCTCTGTGTTTATTAGTTAGCGATCTGTCTAACAGTACTGTTTAATATCTTATTAGATAGAACTGTTATAGAAAGTAGACAGTATATGAAAAAAGGTTATTCGCCTACATAATCATGTTCGGCTTGGTCCCCTCAAAGTTGCGTTGGATTTTCTCTTCAGCATTTAAGGTTTAGAGACCCATCTATCACTGTTTTCCATGTTTGTATAGTTAGTTTATGGAGTAAATATATAGGCTATAATGTGTTTACATTCTAGCTGTTTTAAAAATGGCGGGTGCTGGTGTTCCGCGTGCGTTCGGTCAATCAGCGTACACTAACGTCACGGATAGTTCCTATAGTGCTGGTTTAGATCCTACTCTGAAGTAGGACCTAAATTAGTTCCTACAAATGGAGTTCCTAGAACTAAAATCGTTCCTAGTTCCTGCGGTGCGAACACGCCGACATCCGGGTACTATAGCCAATAGTTCTAGGAACTGTGAAAAGGTTCCTCCGGTCGGAAAGCGGCTTTTATTGGCATTGATGGTTCCATGAAGAACCTTTAACATCCATGCAGCTTATCTATCCCAGTCCAAAATGGTTCTTCTATGGCATCACTGCGGAAAACTATGGAAGCTTGTTTCCGCCATGGAATAAAAGAAGAGTAAAAGATAATTGCGACTTTTTATCTCACAATTGTGTTATAAAGTCAGAATTGTGGGATATAAACTCGAATTTCTGACTTTTCTTTTTTTCACGCAATTCAGACTTTTTTTTTCTGGCAACTGCAAGTTTATATCTTGCAATTCTGACTTTTTTCATACAATTCTGACTTTTTATTTTATATCTCGCAATTCTAACTTTGTTCTTGCAATTCTGACTTTGTTCTCGCAATTAAAAGTTTATATTTCGCAATTCAGACTTTTCCCCCGCAATTCTGACTTTGTTCTCGCAATTACAAGTTTACCTGACTTTTTTCTTAAAATTCAGTCTTTTTTCCCCCAATTCTGACTTTTTAGTTTAAATCTCGCAATTCTGAGTGTTTTCTCACAATTCTGACTTTGTTTATATCTTGCAGTTCTGACTTTTTTCTTGCAATTCTGACTTTGTTCTCCAAATTACAAGTTTAAATCTCACAATTCAGATTTTTTCATGCAATTCTGACTTTTTTGTTTATATCTCGCAATTCTGACTTTGTTCTCTCAATTACATGTTTATATCTCGCAATTCAGACTTTTTTTGCAATTCTGACTTTGTTCTCGCAATTACAAGTTTATCTCGCGTTTCTGACTTTTTTCTTAAAATTCTGACTTTGTTTATATCTTGCAGTTCTGACTTTTTTCTTGCAATTATTACTTTGATCTCCAAATTACGTTTAAATCTCGCAATTCTGACTTTTTTCACGCAATTCGTTCTCGCAATTACAAGTTTATATCTCGCAATTCAGACTTTTTTTTGCAATTCTGACTTTTCCCCTGCAATTCTGACTTTGTTCTCGCAATTAAAAGTTTATATCTCGCAATTCAGACTTTTTTTGCAATTCTGACTTTTCCCCTGCAATTCTGACTTTGTTCTCGCAATTACAAGTTTATCTCGCGATTCTGACTTTTTTCTTAAAATTCTGACTTTGTTTATATCTTGCAGTTCTGACTTTTTTCTTGCAATTATGACTTTGATCTCCAAATTACAAGTTTAAATCTCGCAATACTGACTTTTTTCACGCAATTCTGACTTTTCTGTTTATATCTCGCAATTCTGACTTTGTTCTCGCAATTACAAGTTTATATCTCGCAATTCAGACTTTTTTTTAGCAATTCTGACTTTGTTTTCACTATTGCAAGTATATATCTTGCAACTCTGACTTTTTTTCTCACAATTCTGACATTTCTCTCACAATTGCGAGTTTATATCGCTCAATTCAGACTTTTTCTTGCATTTCTGTCTTTTTCTGTTTACATTGGAGACCACATCTCAAAGGCGATAAGCTCAACGCCCCTCTAAAAACTCTTTTGGGATAAAGAAGCCCTCTGCTAAAGCAATGCCTGTCTCTTCAGGCATTCAGAAAAACAGCTGTTTTTTGTTCCCACACATCGGCCAGACATAGATCTCATTCGCACATCACCCATCTTAAAAACGCAAAAGCCAGAGACGCTCGTGTGTACACACACGACAATCTGCCATTACTCCACCTGGGATCCTCATCCTTCTTACCCAAGCAGCACCAATGTCTTGTCCAGGTGATAAATGCGTCTTATTCTCGCCGAAGTCTGGCCATGAATTACTAAAGCCTGTGGAAACGACTTTCAAAATAGCACAAGGGCTTTTTAGGGAAATGCCCCCTCCATCCCCCAACCCCCACCTCCTCAAGTTCTCTCACATCCATCGACAACACCATCCACCCACCTTTTACTCTCTGTCTTTAAACGGGTTATTGATGATTATTCTACAGACCCCTGTAGCCCTCTTGAATCTCTCAATGCCTCTGAGCTCTCCTTTGAAAAATGCAACGGTAGAGTCAGAATGAGGTCAGGAGACGAACGGAGGGACATCGCATACAGTTGTGCTCTGCGGACGGGGAACGTGACATCAATAAAACATCCCAAGTGTGAGGGGTTAAGCTACTTGTTGGGAATAGATAAAAGGATTGATTGTGTTGACTAGATAGTTCTTTATCTCCAAAGGCCTTGCGGGAGAACAGACAGACATAAAAAAGAAAAAGAAAAATATGGATAGTCATAAGTCTACATGCAATCCAAATTTACCCTATTTAATTTAATGTTCATTATGAATCAATGAATCATATTCCCAAAAAAAAGACACAATTGGGTGATCAAAATATGGAATGTCGGCTTTTCACAGTCCAGTCAATTCCTGATGGATATATCATGGGAAATTATAATTAAGATGTGTACACTCACATGTATTTGGGTATAATGAGAATATGTTATTCCTTGTATTTGATAGTTACACTACATGAGATTTTAGAGTAAATAAATATTAAACATTTGCGTTAAATAATATAAAAGTTTTTTCAAAACCATATGAAACCAACATGAATACAAGAGAACATTTCTAAGAAATTGTGGCATGTGTTTAAAATCATAAATGCCAATAAAGAACCTTTATTTATAAGAGTGTAAAGGTAGCTCCTTACATTCCATACAGTATTTCTTTACAGCAAAACTATTTTGCTTTTCGGTCCACCATTTGACCTCCTCATTTTTCTTTGTTTTGCTTGTACACAAGCTTTAAAACTTGCCATCAAAGTTCCATTTAGCCAACAGACCAGCAGTTAACCTCTGACCCCTCACCCACAATGCCCTTTAGGAAGTGGTCTCCCTTATTTTTTTTAGAGACTGACAGCTTTTTGTAAAGGAAGTCCTTGAGAGGGATTGGTACGGAAGGAGGCGAAGCCATCGACAAGAGGAAAGGGTCATTTGAAAGACCCTTAATTTGCAGCATCACTCTTTAAGCACTCCTATCAATCTTTTTCTGGTCAGTCCTTCGATATTTGCCAACAATTCATTGCACGTCCCGGTGTTTGCACACTGCTCACTTGCTGGTAATTAGAAGCCGAAATTCCTCCCCCGCACTTCATCTCAGCATCATGCTCAACCACTACTGGTCCAAAGCACCTTGTCCAATAAGACATGCCAACTCTCTCTCGGCCAAGCTATTTTCCTTTATAATCAGACCATTTTTGCCATTTCCTAATCTAATCTTGAATGCTCAAAATGGAATTTAGGCATTTATATATCATCACTTTAAAATAATATTCGGATGCACTAAGAAAGTACTGGTAATATAAGGTAACTACATGGGTTAAGGTTAGGTTCAGGGTTAGTACCTAGTTATTACCCAGTTATTGCAATTACTATAATAGTTTGTACATGGGGAAGAGGACTGTAAAATAAAGTGCTATCGAATATTCTCAGTTGTGAACTGAATATAATGTTTCTGGATGCTTCATGTTATTTACACATTTATGTATTTCAGTTAAAATGTATATTAAACACAGTTTGTTGAGAGTGCTTTTATGACCCAATTAAGTAGGACTTAAGTATGTCTTCATCCGAGAACGGATAATAAAAGAATGTCTTTTTGATTGTTTGGATTTTATTTACAACACAACATAATCCAAATATACATAACAAAGGTGACGTAGTAAAAAGCAAATGCTAATTGTGGATTAAAACAATTGTATCTGTACTAAGGGAAAATGAAGAGAAAAATGGTTTAGTGTTTTTTAAAAGAATGTAAGCCAAAACTGATTGTATTGCTAGAAGGCACGGATTAAACCACTGGAGCTGTGCGCTTTTGTTTGTGTTTTGCAGATGAAAGGAAGTCTTATGAGTTTGTGACATAGGGGAATACATGATTAGAGAAATATAATAGTATAGATAAATTCTGATTGTCATGAAGATGGCTAATTAAAATAGCCAAAAGGCTGGACAAATGGTTTTGAAAACATTTCTTGAATTGCTTTCTGGAATAAATGTTTAGATAAACATCGTCTTGACTCACTGTTTTCAGTTTTTGACTTTGGCAATGTTACTGTAGTTTATGTAACGTAATATTTCGTGGTACTAATTTTTCACTTTCAACCTCAGGCATTGAGGTTTACAGACAACAAATGTTGAATTGGCTCAACTTAAAAAGCTTTGTTATAGAATAGTTGCACTCCAGAAAACTAACAATGTTAAGTTAACACAACTAAACATTCTTTGCATCACAGACAACTTATTTTCAGTTAGTGTAACTGTCATTTACAAAACGTCTGTTAAAAATATACTTTTTAAGATTGAGTACACTACAAGTGCACATTTAATACAATTAAGCACATTTCTTTTCACAAAGGAGTTCAAGCTCTTCTGCTTGTCTCTCAGTTGAATTAAGTATCTTGTTTTCAACTTTTTCTGATGATAACGAATTAAATGAAAAGCCCTATAGAGCGGGTCTTCTTGGTTGAAGTGAATGTTTACCTCAAACTGAAGCTCTGGAAATCAAAGAGGTTTTGAGTCATCAATAAAGTGCTCTGACTGCTCCTGGCTGCCAGACACCGGTGTTTAAGTGCTGACTCGCTTCTGAATACCCTCAACGGTCTTTATCCATTAATCATGGCCAAGAGATCACTACCACTTATTCACGGTTATCAAGAAGTGAATAAATCAACAAGAACGGGGATGGTTTGCTGTAGTCCATGTGCGGCACAAAGTCAAGTGCCTTATACACATTTTTAACCTCCATTTTGCAGCTGAAGCAGTGCATAAAACAATTGTGCATCATATAAAATCAAGACATTTAACCGTATGTGAGAAAGAAAAGAGAATAAAAAAGGCTTGGTTTACGGTGCTATGCGTTTTTGAAGGTAACCAAGCATAAGGACAGATGGTGCTCACTGGCCATGTGGTCTCAATTTTGGTTGCTCTGACATTATTTACTGGCTTTGGAGTCAGGAAATAATGGAGTCAAGAAAAGACGAAACTCCTTTCTGTTGACATGCTGCACTTTTAATGGTACTAAGAGGTAAAGCTCACAATGGATGTTGCCAACAGCACCTTCTTTATTCTTGACAGGATTATTACCTCCTGGTGCTCCACCTCATCAAAAGGAAAACATTGCAGTTAGATGGATTCCCTCCCTTGAAGACTTAAAGGTGTATTAACAGAGGCTACGCTGACCTTTTTGTGTCTTGTTATTTGCTCTTGTTTTCCTTTAAGCCCCAGGAAAGCCGTATTAGTTGGAGCGCTTGCTGTTTTTAGGCAGGATAAGGCAGATTGTTGTCCTGTAATTTACAAAAATACTACAAAATACACGCCCAGGCCAAAAAAAAAAAGTTTCTGTTTGGATTTATAGGCAAATGCTTAAGAGACTATGACTGGATCATTATTGCAGTGATTATTAATGTTTCTAGCATGTTATATGTTTGGCAAGAGTTCTTCTAACCCTAATTGATGTAGTGTAGCTTTTCATTTCTTAAACAAGCATGTAGGAAGACACATCATGGCCATATTCCAGGATGACAATGTCAAGATTCATCAGGCTCAGATTGTGAGAGAATGGTTTGGAGGAGCATGAAGAATCATGAATTGGCATCTCCGAGTCCAGACATTAAATTCATTGAAAGTGTTTGGGATGTCCTGGAGGAGACTTTACAGAGTGCTGGACTCTTGCATTGGCAATACAAGAAGACTAAGAAAAAAAAAGAAGAAAAAAAAAACAGTGTAGAGTAGTATGTCTGAAATCTATGGAAGCCTGTTTCCGCCACATTGAGTTAAAGAAAAAAAAAAGATTCTTTAAGTCATAATAATGAGAAACTTTAATTTCGAGAAAGTTTCTCATTATTACGAGATGTTAAGTCATTATTTCGAGAAAGTTTCTCATTATTACGAGATGTTAAGTCATTATTATGAGAAAGTTTCTCATTATTACGAGATTTTAAGTAATTATTGCGAGAAAGTTTCTCATTATTACGAGATGTTAAGTCATTATTATGAGAAAGTTTCTCATTATTACGAGATGTTAAGTCATTTTTATGAGAAAGTTTCTCATTATTACGAGATGTTAAGTCATTATTTCGAGAAAGTTTCTCATTATTACGAGATGTTAAGTCATTATTATGAGAAAGTTTCTCATTATTACGAGATGTTAAGTCATTATTATGAGAAAGTTTCTCATTATTACGAGATGTTAAGTCATTATTACGAGAAAGTTTCTCATTATTACGAGATGTTAAGTCATTATTACGAGAAAGTTTCTCATTATTATGAGATGTTAAGTCATTATTATGAGAAAGTTTCTCATTATTACGAGATTTTAAGTCATTATTGCGAGAAAGTTTCTCATTATTACGAGATGTTAAGTCATTTTTATGAGAAAGTTTCTCATTATTACGAGATGTTAAGTCATTATTTCGAGAAAGTTTCTCATTATTACGAGATGTTAAGTCATTATTTCGAGAAAGTTTCTCATTATTACGAGATGTTAAGTCATTATTATGAGAAAGTTTCTCATTATTACGAGATTTTAAGTCATTATTGCGAGAAAGTTTCTCATTATTACGAGATGTTAAGTCATTATTATGAGAAAGTTTCTCATTATTACGAGATGTTAAGTCATTTTTATGAGAAAGTTTCTCATTATTACGAGATGTTAAGTCATTATTTCGAGAAAGTTTCTCATTATTACGAGATGTTAAGTCATTATTATGAGAAAGTTTCTCATTATTACGAGATGTTAAGTCATTATTATGAGAAAGTTTCTCATTATTACGAGATGTTAAGTCATTATTACGAGAAAGTTTCTCATTATTACGAGATGTTAAGTCATTATTTCGAGAAAGTTTCTCATTATTACGAGATGTTAAGTCATTATTATGAGAAAGTTTCTCATTATTACGAGATGTTAAGTCATTATTATGAGAAAGTTTCTCATTATTACGAGATGTTAAGTCATTATTACGAGAAAGTTTCTCATTATTATGACTTAAAGAATCTTTTTTTTTTTTTTACTCAACGTGGCGGAAACGGGCTTCCATAGAAATCACAACATTCATAAACCAGTAGGTGAAAAGTTCCCGGATGAACTCCTACTTCCAGTAAGATTTTGAAGAGCAAATCCAATGGACACTTTACTATCCCATGAGGCCACAGGAGAGGACTTGTGAATGGCAGTGAAGTCACAAGACAACGGCAATATGATGATTGTAGTATGTCCAGATTACATTCATACGTATCTTCTTACTATATAGAACAATATTTTCTAAATATCGCATATTTTTTCCCCTCAAAATGCAAAATACATCCTATAATATGGGGCTGCTGTTTTTTCCCCTTTCACATATGAGGGCAATGCTTCGTGACCTTATTATGATTATTATATTATTTGTATTCCAAATTTGTGCATCAAAGTTTTATTTACATCTTGATATTCCATCCTGTTACCATCCTAGAAAATTAAAAAAAGCAATTGTTTAAAATATACGGAGCCTGCACATTACATGCAGGAAAATATATTTATATCATAGCCACAAATTAACAATTTGTTCCCACAAATTACTAATAGGTCAGTGCGTTTTACTAAATCCGTTTCCTCATTTTAAGTAAATCGTGCTCACAAAATAATAATTTGTTCCCTCGATTTACTAAATTGTGGCCACATTGTAATAATTCATTGCCTTGTTTGCTCAGAACGACGGAACAAATTAGTTCAACGTGGCCACAATTCACTGAAATGAGGAACAAATGAATAAATCACAGAATCAAATGAATAAATCATGGGAATGAATTCTAAATTTGTGGCCACAATTTACTAAACAAGAGAATTCATTCTTAATTCATGGGGAAAAAAATCTTAATTCGTGGCCATGATATAAAAATTCTAACCCTCCCAAATCAAAAATTTCAAGTGACCGATAACGTCTACATTTTTCAATTGGCCCAAGTGAAATTCTGTAAATTATAAAATTAAATTTACAGAATTTCACTTGGGCCAATTGAAAAATTTAGATGTTATCGGTCACTTGAAATTTTTGATTTGGGAGGGTTAGAAATTTTTTACAGTGTGTATATATATATATATATATATATATATATATACACACACCGCATTTCATGTGAGGTGCTCCGTAAAAATAAGATACACAGTCGAAATTGCAAAATATGAAGTCAGAGATTTAGAGATGTACTTTCTTTTTACTGTTCACTATAAAGCAAATCCTTTCTGATGCCTCTCACTAATATCCTTCCAGCATTTTTGAAGGCAACATCAGCGGTGGGACAGTCCTCCGCTGATTATTAAAGGGCCAGCAAACAGCTCAGGGTCTGGCATAGGCAGCAGGGTACGTCCCAGCGGCTCGCCAGCCAAAACCAGACCATCCCATTCAACATTTGCACAGAACAGCTGACGTGCCATTCTGAGTTAATGGTGTTCATGGTGGCGGCCCCTTGATCCGAACACTGGCCCCTGACACGGGCTCTCAGGTACTTACAGACCACGGCACAGATGGGGAACCGTACGTGACAGAGACACCGTTTCCAAGTCAATTATCACTCCACTAGTCCCGAGCGAGACACCAATCTCGTTTATGCCAACGCCGCCTTCCCCTGTTTCACCGAACGCAATTACAGAAATGTATTGAAGGGGGCAGGAAAGCGAGAAAGACCATTAAAAACAGGACTGTGTGAATCTGTGCACTTTATATCTAAACGACTTTAGCTTTTAGCCTTGACAGCCAGATTCAGAAGTTTCTCAAGGGCCTCGCTGCTTTTGGGGGTTTAAACGAAGCCTCACTTTTACATGCATCTTATATTACACAGATAAAAGGTCACAGAGCCACTCAATCGCTGTCAAAATGCTCCGTTTGTTTAAAGTGGTCTTTCTTCACTTCATTACTCTTCATTGATTTACTATCTTTGTGTGCTTGCATTCTGACACACCAATTTGCTGTCATTTTTCCTCCAGACATGTTTTTGCTGCCCACCTTTTCCCCTGTATCTTCTTCAGCAATTATACATAAAATAAATATCTTGAAACATCCAGATTGATTGTTCTATGCAATCTGAAGGGTAAGAAGGGACAATGTTCTTTTATAAACTGCAGTTTAATAGCCACTTTCTTTTTAAATATATACGAATGACATAGAAGAAGATAGGATAGAAGAGCGGTTGATGGCCAATATAATGTCATGTACACTGACTTAGTGCCAAAATATTTTATAAATTACCCCCAAAAGACAATTTAAAGTCAATATTGTGTTAAATGAGAAAAGCATCAATTAACAGATTTTTTTGGGTGAACTAAACCTTTAATGTTTTTTATTTTATTTATTTTTTTATTATTAATATGGATTTTATTTTTATTTTTTCAATAAAAAAAAATAAAATAAAAACTCTAAATTGAAACTAAAACTGCCAGTAGGTGGCGGTAAATGTTTACATGAGTAAGTCATTGAATTCGTTTAAACAGCGGATTCATTCAGGAATGAAGTAAATGGCTCTCTTTATAAATAAGCCATTGAAACATTGGTTCGCTCGATTGATTTGCTCAAAATGCGGATTCATTCAGAAATTAAACACCGTTGTGTGTTTTTCGGAGATGCACAACAGTTCTGCTCTGGCTGTATAGGGAATACTCTCTTTGTCAAAACTGAGCAAAAGCAAACAATATTGTGTCTAAAATATATATAAATATTAATTTCTTATTTACTGAACTGTTGTATAAATATCACACATAATTTGCACTTGTGCTATTCGGGACGAAAACAGCACTCGTGTGGTACTATATCATAATATAAATACGAGACAAAAACTCATAAAGGGGCATTTTTGCCCTCATATCTTGAATTTTAAGGGTATTCTAACTGTATTCTACAGGCTCCATGCCTCCATCATACAGTGAGTTCAATCAACTGTATATATACATTATACATACATATATACACAGTATAAAATTATTAAAACGTATACTAATACTTCTGCTGTCATAAATATCTTTTATGTCTTTTAGTAGTTTTAATTTCTGTGCAAACTCGGTCTTTACATATTTATACGCAATCTCCCATTGTGACAGTGCCAAATGCACTACTGCCCTGTATGTCCCGTCCTGCATAAATCCATTGCAAATATTGATTAAATGCATCTATAATGCACTTAAATACAGTTAGCAAGATTATATCAAATCCAATTTTTCATGGAGACATTGAAAAGGCAATTGAGATGACACCATAATGGTAGGTTCTGGTGCCCGGCAGGATACGGGACAGCCAACTGCTCCCACTGATGGAGTCCCTGTTTCTGCCGCCATAACATAACAGAAAACTCAATTACCACTCCTCCCCATCCAACAGAACGGCCTTGTTTACTAGAGATTGATTCTGGCCAGCCCGAGCCAGGGACCAGCTGTCTATCCTTCATAATGGCCTCCAAGGACCCAGCGCTCGACATCCAGTTAGGCCAATTGTGTCCATATTCATGGCGCCAATAGCTTTATCAAATTAGCGATTTCAAAAAAATAAAATTGTAAATAGACAAGGGATTAATGTTTGAGTGGGATAATTGCACATGCTTAACCATGCACCTTTACTTGTTATTTATTCTCTCCTGAACATTAATACATCTGCGATGAGATCGTTTTGGCAGTAATGGCCTTCATTCGTCTCATTGAAATTGATCATTAGACTGCCCTCATAAACCAACATCATAATCTTGTGTCAGACGGCCGTTATTTGCACCATAACATTCCTTTCTGCCTCATTTTCTACCGCCCACAGACGTTTATCAGTCATTTTCCCCAATTAAAATCTCTTTACAGCTCCAAACATTTCAGAGAGTACCAAGATATTTCTAAATTAATTTTGAGTATATTAAGATAAATTAGATTTTGAACAGGAAAATTATTCTCATGATACATGATTTCCTCTTGTCCATTCAATGCTCCTTATAAATAAATTGTCACAACCAACTGATTTGATTTTTTTTTTCATTATTTACTAATTATTTACTTTATTCACCAAAAGTCGATGTTGAACTCTTTTCATATTATAGTCTGTCAAACACCATAACAGTGTCATAAAATGTGTCCTTACTATTATGACAGCTTTAAGGAACAGTTAAAAGTGTAGGTGTCACAAGATGAAGAAGATGAAGATGACTGAAGACAGGATAAATGAGTAACATAGTAATATTTATGAGTAACAAATACACATGGTGATGAACTAAATGATGAACGGCTGTGATAAGTGTCCATGGAAACAGATGAGTGGCGGGACACAAAGACAAAAAAAAAACACGTGACTGATGAAAACAAAACTAAAAGTCCATAAAAACTAAACTAACTGAACATGAGTGTAACATTACGCCCCCTCCGAAAAGGTGTGCCTTCGCGCTGCAAAAGCAGACAAGAGAGGAAAGGTGGGAGCTCTGGAGTTGGCGAAGTGATTGTGATAGTAGGCGGCAGAGGAATGGTGACAGACGGACGAGACCCTGGCGGCAATGATGGTACATGTCCGATGGCACAAACCCAGAGACGACAGCCCACGGTGGAGTCGAGGGATGGAGGAGCCAAGGTGGAGTAGAGGCTGACGTCAGCTAGGAGGTCTAGGCGATTCAGCGGCGATGAGCATATGAGGCGGAGCAAGAGTGCCGAGGACTGAGGCGATGCCAGTGTGACCGAGGACCGATGCGTACCCGAAGGGAAGGAGGAGCCGTGGGGTGGAGGAACGGAGCGTAGAGGAAGTTCCACAAGTCCGTGGCGGAGGTGGTGTGACAACTGACCAAGGGGGAGCCGGTGGGACGAGGGAACCTGGTGGAGTCGAAAGGCCGAGAGTGTCTGGTGGAGCCGAAGGTGGGTGGATCCATGCGAAGCCGTCAGGTCGACGGGCCGAGATGGAGCGTGGTGATCAGAGGCCGGAGGCAGAGTCACAGGATCCACGTGCTGATGGAGGTTGCTCGACCTTTGGCTCGACGTCACAGCATTACATTACAGGAGATGGAGAAGGGCTGCAAACTTCCAGCAGAGGCGGGGCTGGAGGACTGGCTGAGAAGGGCGATGACGGAGGCAGATGGAGAGTTGATAGGATCGAAGGTAATAGTGCATAGTCCATTAAGGTCCTTGTGGTGTCTGGAAACAGCGATGAGGGTTCAGAGCAACCTGATAAATCACAGTCCAACAAGTTCTTTGTGCTGTCTTGAAACAGTGATGCAGAACATGAAATGGGGTGGGAGATGAATCCTCCGCAACTGAAGTCCATGAGCCGTTCCTTAGTCTCCATTTCCACCATAGAGAATATTTCCACCAATTACTGATTACTCTTTAAAGGCAGTTCAGATTTGGTTCTTTCTTTTGGAACTCCATGTATCGTTAACTTTGACTTCTGAAACTATATTACACACTACATGAAAGGTATGAGCATAACATGCTTCATATTATTTGCTGTGTTCAAGTCATTCTGTAGTCTTGAAAGGAAACGTATAGTGAACTCGTTTTGCAACCACTAGAGTTTCACTCAACAGGACTGGATGCACCTCATTTACCGCTATCGGCTCTTTGATGTTCGGAAAGTTTAAACTGTCGGAAGTCTGTGCAATGTGGGGTTGACAGCCTAATTATCCAAGCAGAACACAACCGCTTATTGCAAAACATCTGAATCCACAGGCCTGACTGAACACGTTGCTATAGGTGTGTGGGGCCAAATTCTACATTTTATGATAACTCTCAAGTCCTCTGCATGTCTTCAAGACAAGAGAGAGAGAGAACATTCTTTTGTAGTACAAATAATAACAACAGACATAAATTGAACCCTGTTTGGTAGCCCACTGTTATGGAAACTGTAGCTTCCCAACCTATAAGCTACTGTAAACATAAAGCAATTAAATTGCAGGCAAGCTAACTTTTTTTCAAAAAGTAAATATCTACACTATTATAAAAAGCTGCTAACACCACTGAAGCTATTTAAGGGAGTAATATCAAACTCCAAACATTATAATCTGAGCTAATGATAAGAATATGATTTAAAACACGTGCCAAGTTCACAGAAATTGACTTTTTGTATTCATGTTAATTTCTTCTGAAAAACATTTACCATTTTAAATTCTAATTACATTCAATGACTCTTAAAAAAAGTCATGGTGTAACCAAGTAAATAGCAAAGTATTTTCTTTACACTTTGACTACATGCGAATGTACATATTTGAATCATTTTAATGAGAAAATGTGAATATCAATAACATAAAATACACTTTTTAAACAAATATAATATATTATTAACTTTTTGAGGTTTTTGTAGCTTATGACATTTTACAACGTTCAAATTATTTGATGAGTCTTCATGACATAACTTCCAGTTTAATGTTTTCTTCCGTCTTGTAAGTTTCTGCATGTTGGTTGCATGACATGACTTTGATTTGGCAGACAAAAGTAAAAAAAAAAAAAAAAAAAAAAAAAAAAAAATATATATATATATATATATATATATATATACATTTTTTATATATTATATTATATTATATTGTAACAAAACTTTACTTTTATTCTTTTAAAAAGGCTATTATCTTCATTATGATATCAGAGTTGAACCACCCTGACACATTTGACTTATGCATAATTAAAAATGTTAAGATATATATATATATTTTTTTAAAATATGTTTATCATACAAAGGTGTATTCAAGTCCATTTAAGTACTGTACAAAGTACTTAATGTATTTTTTTTATATAAATAATTATTGCTAATTGCTAACTTACACCTGTAGTTGTCTCTGCATAAAGATTCTGCAATAATAAACCGAGGAGAACCAGGACCCCTTTGGAGGACAGATGAAATAATAAAGATGTGAAAAGGGGAGATGTCGGGGACAGTTGGTGGAGGTCACTCGCTCTCACCTTGGGAGTTCTTGGCCGAAAATCTCTGACAGGTTTACACATATCCAGCCTCTCATGCACAAATAAACATGCAGACGTCGGACAGCTTGGGGGTTTGGACGCGCTCTGTGGGGAATTCCAGGCTAATGCTAATGCCAGTTCATCACTTTAGCAATAGACCAAACAGCCACGAATCTGCAGAGGCTGCATATGGTCCAAGGTTAAAGAGTTATTGGCCTGAGAATGCATTTGAATTGACTCTGGCTGAGATTTCATGTTTGCTGTACATATTTGAGCACCATAGCAGTGACCTTAACAGTCAGGTGGACACATGCGTGATACACACAGGTCAGAGATGATATATTTATCTGTTTACCAACAGACATTGTGTTGAGGTAGACAGCAAACAGCAAACGTATGATCCAATACAGTGTCCAGGCTAAATCTGACTTTAACATTTTTATTTTAAAGCGCCAATATTATGATTTTTCGAATATTACCTTTCATGCAGTGTTTAAGTAAAAGGTCTGCAAAATTTCAAAGATCAAAGTGCACAATAAATGAAGTTATTTTCTCCCAAAATGCTTAACTCCTGTACAAACCTACATAGGTTTGTAACAAATTGGCATTATTATCGCCTATGTTCTCCATTGGCTGCCCGCGAACAACGTCTACTTGCATACTCTTACAAGAAAGAAAAAAAAAACTAGCACACCGTTTACTACTGTAGAAGAAACTGTTTATCATACAGAATTTGGGCAGTGGAGAGGTGGAGAAATGAGCCTGTGAAACACGCGTCATTGTCATTTCCGTATCCTGAGTTTTGTTTTCCTGCAGAGTAGCATGAATAGTAATCAGGTTGGCTGTAAAGATGCACAATTTATTTACTGTCAAAAAATATACATTTCACATTGCTCAGCGAACCAAAACCATCCTGTATTCATAAGTCTTACAAATCATACGGTCATGTAAACTGAGTGAATGCGGTTAAAGAAGTCCCCGCACATACACAATGTAATATAACATGTATACCTTATACACATTTTTACAATTAAGCATTTACAGTGAAAGTGAATGCGGCCAATACATAAACGTTAAAATACTCACTGTTTCAATAGTATACTATAACCATAAGACATATGCATGTTAAGCTTATTTTAGTGTTGAAATAACAGCTTACAAGTTAGGCCTATACTAAATGTTACAACTTTGTTACCATGACAATGTTAAACTGTAACTTGTTTATGTAGTGTACTTCAAATCATAAAAGCATATTTAAAAAAATATGTATAGTTGCGGATAATATAATGTCAATGTACACATAAGTGTAGTTAAAGAGAGTACACTTTTACGACTGTATTTCTAAATACACTAAGGCACACTTTGAAAAAGTGCACTTTGTATTAATACTAAATTAAAAGTTTTATTTTTAAGTACATTTTAAACCATCGTGTTTTAATAATCGTTTGCCATGCTCTACAGAAGTAAACTTATTCGATGTGTTAAGTATTTTGTTACTTTTTTTAACTGTAGTTTGTTATTCAATGTTACGTAAATGTAACGGATGTAGGCCAGTAAAAGCTGTGCGTGTAAACCTCACTCCCCAGGCCTCAAGAGGCATGCTAGCAACTGACGCTAGCAGCAGCGTCCTTTAGCATCCTTGTTAGCGCGCCTGCCTCCCATGCCAGAGTCCCGGTTCGTATCCCGCTCGGATCGGGTCGAGCAGGACAGGTTACATTGGTGCCGTGACCCGGGGTGGGGGTGAGGTTTAGAGGGGTGAGTGTAATGGAGTAGGCTAGTAAGAGCTATGCGTGTAAAACTCACTCCCCTGGCCTCAAGTCGCATTAGCGACAAACGCTAGAGGCTTCGGTTATAGCATCCTTGTTAGCGTGCCCGCCTCCCACGCCAGAGTCGCTGATTCGAATCGGTTGAGTAAGACCGGTTACATAAAGAAGGGTAACACTTTATCTTACAGTGTCATTGTTATTCACGTTACTTGTAGTTACTGTGGTTACAAAACAAAAACACTATAAATTATGCATAATTGCATGCAACTAACATGTATTTACTATAAGGTTAGGATTAGGGTATGTCCGGTTTCGCAGTTAAAAATAGTTGCAACTTTAAACTATAATACATTTCAATTTCATTTCAGTTAGCAATGCAGTTAGCAAAATCTGTAAAACAGATTTACAGCTCAATAACGCACGTGCTTTTACAAAAGCATTCATACACAAGTTATCAAATTCAAAGATTCACATTTCCGCTTTTTTTAATCCTGAAAAATACATTGTAAGCAACTTCAACCTTTTTATGCGAAACTATTTTTGAAGTAATCAGCCGTAGAATGAGCTTAGCTTTTGTCGGACCCAGAATATTCCTTAAATGTGATTGTCATTTAGAGTGAAAACAAGCATTTCCCCTCATCTTCACCACATTAAAAGCCAAGTGTAAATGCATCCATTATGACTGGATCACTGAAGCTGTTTCCTGTCAGTTTGACGAAAGCGGTGAGGATACCACATTGCAGGAGGATCTGGAACACTCTTGGCTTTAAAACGTAACGACAGGCAATGAGAAGCTAATGAATAATTTACAAAAGCGCAGACTTACAACTGATATGATGCGACAGTTCATTCAAATGCATGTCAAGGCAAGCCTCTTCCTCTTAACCTCCAATCGGAAGAGGAGATCCCGCTTGTTGAAGGAGCAAAGGCTAAATGCAAGAACACGAATCCAAATGCTCAGCTATGCTACGCTAATGGCATTGAGCAGTGTGAACTTGAGATCACTGGCAGATGTTTCCAGTAGTACAGCGTGCGAGCTGAGAGACTGTCAAGGTAATGAGTATTGATTGGGATTTGTCACGGTGGAGCTCTGGGAGGCAAACGTGGGCTTGATCAGGAGGGTTAGCGGAACCGGTCGGACGACAGATTCTCAAACCCATCTGAACTCCTCAGCATAAATCTCTGCAATAAGTGTGTGCGTTATGGATATAAAACCCTGGCAAAGGAAATGGACCCTTCATTTGAGGTTTATATGTGTCTTGTGCCCCTATCGACTTAGCGATATTGTTTTTGGGTCATTTTTATGTTCAAAACTACTAAACACACATCATGTGTTCCATTAGTTTGTCAGAAAGTAGCCAAAAATGGAATATAGCTCACACACACACATACATAAAAAGTATTAACATATTTCCCTTGCACGTTAAACGCATCTTAATCAGTATGTTTTAAAATGTCTGTACATTTATTTGTCAATGTATTTTAAAGTTTTATGAATTATTCCTTTATGAATGTAATTTATGACATTTTACAACTTTGACTTGTCAAATAATTGGATCTTGTAGAATCATTTCTGGTTTTATGTTTTGTTTTACATGTTATTTAGACACATGATTTTTTGAGCATTAAAAATATGTTGTTGTTTTTTTCAAATGTTAATAAGCAGTGAAACATGTTTTGTGATTGATTGATTGATTGATTGATTGATTGATTGATTGATTGATTGATTGATTGATTGATTTTTATTTTTTATTCATTCATTCTGAGAAATAGATAATGCCAAACTAGAATTGTATTCTTTTACCGAGGCTTCTTTCTTAAGTATGATATCTGGGCAGTTGTACCACCCTGACTTTTTTTTTACTTTTTAATATAAAAATGTTTTTTTTAAATCAGATATTTAAAAACATGGTCATCATAGAATATGTGTATTCAAGTATCTGCATATATAATAGCATTTTAATGTATTTTTGAACGAATAAAGATGGTTTGTACCTGTCTAAGTGGATGGTCCTTTTCCAGAACAAGCTTTACTTTGCACTTTTGTGAGACAAACAGTGGGTTGGGTTTTCATCTGTTTTGGTGGAGAATGCGGGCAGGCTAACTAGTAAACATGGGAGAGGAAGGTACATGCCTGAGAAATGGTTGGCCTGCCAGCTGGTTGGGTAATGACAAGAAATGTTGGCAAGCAAACAAGGTATTCCTCCCTGAGGGAGACAACAGATGTGTTTAATTCATCACCTGGATCGCTAAGATGCAAGTGATGTCAAGTGGAACCGCAGCGGTTCCAGTTTGTATTAATAGGGACCAAAAGAGAGGAAGAGAAACAGATAGAAGAGATGGTCAGAGTTTATATATGTGTATACATACAACTTTTTTGAGCAAGCTAAACTGTTGAAAAGTTTTTAGCTAGGTAAGTTCTTTAAAAATGTATTTGGCCTTAGTTATTTTCTATACTTTTTCCATGAAATAAGATATTTTAATATATAATATTGTATATTAGATTTCATAAAAACAAATTAATATATTAAATACAATCATCAACTAAATAATTAATAACTTACGACTGAAGGTCAACGGTCTGCTTTAGGATACTAATATTATGTTAATAAATAATAAAGTCAACTTTATTATTGCTACTAAGTTCACTTATCTGTAAACCTGAAAAGAATCGATAGCTGATTAAAGGGTTAGTTCAATTCTGTCATTAATTACTCACCCTCGTGTAGTTTCAAACCCATTAGACTTTTGTTCACTTTCAAACACAAATGAAGCTCTTTTTGATGAAATCTGAGAGATTTCTGTCCCTCCATTGACAGTCTACGCAACTACCACTTTCAAACTCCAGAAATGTAGTAAAGACAAAGTAATCCATGTGACTCCAGTGGTTTAACCTCAATTTTATGAAGTTTTATGAAGTCTTAAAGGGTTTGGAACAACATGAGGTAATTAATGACAGCATTTTCATTTTTGGCTGAACGGTCCCTTTAAGAGGAAAAATATGTACATAATGGTTAAAACCAATTATTGGATTATATATAAAAGCAATGTTACAAGACTGTTTACATGGAGGAAACTCACAGGAATTGGGTTTGTAAAATACAACCAGAAATTCCTTTATCTCAAAGGACAATTTCAACAACTTCACAGCTCAAATCAAACTGTGAAACCAGCAACAGTACCGTACACGTTGCACATGACGGTCTTTTGACATAACATGATCCAACGTATGTTCACCACAAACCAAAAGGTGTCCCCGGGCATTTTGTCTACATCAACATTCATCTTGGGTAATGCGCAGTTTCGTTTGCAAGTGGCGTGCATAACCTGTTTAGATGCAATAGTGTATTTCAACAGGGTGTAATTAAGTAAGCAAAGCCATAAATATTTATGTTGTGCATTTCAGTGTGATATTAAACTTGCATACACAAACAGGAATGCGCAGTCCAACCACAGCAAAGTGATAAGACAACTAAATAGATCACTTAATAGGCAATATGTTATTAAATGCTGTAGAAATGCTGTGGATGGCATGATTAATGTTCTCCGTGGCTTTATCGCATATATTTAGTGCACAATGTCATATTGTGTGTATAATAATGCAATTATGTAAATTCCGGCATGTGAATGTACCCCTGTTAACATTCAATAAGATTTGAAGATATAATGCAATTGTATAAAATTCTTTGTGCCATCCTTAACAAAGTGATTTTTTTTTTTTTCACACTAGATTTTGGCAGACCACCCATGAGGCTTTTTCGAAGAATAATGCCGTGATTTCGTGAGGAATAAAAAGATAAATCTGTAAATAAATAAATAAATAAGCTTGCACTATTGGAACTTTTGTCTGTGTGAAGTGACTGTGAGAAACAAAGCCGAATGGAAATTTGAGGCCGACGGTCTTCTCTGAATTTTACCAGAGAGACAGAAAGACCCTGTTTGTGAACTCTGCTGACTGTTTGTGAAAACCGTTTGAGTTGCAGTTCTTGTTGTAAATCTCTCTATTCTTGTTTATTTATTTATTTGAAAACGCTTTTATCTTCCCGCCTTGACTTCTTCTCTTGATGGAACGTGAGATTGATTATTCTTTCCACATCAGGGTCAAACTGGCTGTATGTGTGTTGTTTCTTATTTAGCAGCTCCAGCAGTGTGCCGCATTATCAAAAACATTGCAAATCAAATAGAAACAATATTGTAGCCTAAATATTTGAATTGTCTATTGGATAATTGGCAGTATTGATCTAATGTCCCAACTAAACAATAAAATAAAATAAAGAAGAATGACATCCTATGGACAATAGCAGTAGTTTTCATTGGTTATCCTGTTTCATTCAGAAATATGTCACATTAAAGAATTAAAATTGCTTGTGAATGATTTTTCATGTTTATTTTTTAAAACAAAAATAAAGGCTGTGGTGAGCAATTTACAATGGAAATGAATCATTTTCTGGAGCATTTAAAGACAAAAATGTTAAGCTTCTATAAGCAATTACATTAATTATTATCATTATTTCATTAAACGTGTGTTTTAATTGAGCTGTAAAGTAGTTACATTTCAAATGAATATTCATTTGACAAACTGGCCCTATTCACCTGCATTGTAAAGGCCTCACTAGCAACCTTTTTCTTTAAAAAAAAAAAAAAAAGTAGGGACAAACCGATTCATTTTGTGGTAAAATTATGTGATAAATGCTGTCAGTTGAGTTAACTTGAACTCAGAATATTCCTTTTAGGTGAGCAATGCATGATTAAATCTGAACAGTTCTTTCTGAAAAAACTATTTTCAGATGCTTGTTTCAACAAGTCCGAAGGATTGCTAATAGCAGATTGGATTATATCTATTCAAAAGTGGATTTATGTTTAGTCAATTTAAATCTCAAGAAAAATTAATGGATAACACAGTATAACAGTACAAATAGTCCCTTTCCACTTTAATACTGTAACATTTTAAATCCTTTATTGAGTCTTTGACTCTTTTGCCAGTAGCAAGTGGCAACTTTTTCAACCTGGTATGCATCCCAACAGCTCTTACAGATTTTCTAGCTCGTGAAATTACCCACATGCCAACCAATCAAGACTCATACATAACAATGGCGGTGATTCATTTCAATAGTGTCTAGGTGCCAAACTGTTGTGCATCATCCCACCTGAACTCCTCCGTAACTGAAACAAAGGAAATGAAATCATATGAGGACAGTGACAAACATATTAAGTAAATAAGCTCTATATCCGTGTTGTAGGTAAATGGTTAGTTCGTCCAAAAATGAAAATTATCCCATAATTTTACTTATCCTCAAGCCATCCTATGACTTTCCTCTTTCAGTCGAACATTAAAAAATAGCCTGGCTCTTCCAAGCTTTATAATGGTATTCGCTAGATTTTGAAGCGCAATAAAAAGCATCCATCCATCATAAAAGTAATACGACTTCAGTGGGTTATTAAAGGCCTTATGAAATGCGAATTGATGCATTTTTGTAAGAAAAATATCCATATTTATAACTTTATAAACACTGGCTTCCGATAAAGGCCGTACTCATTCTTTTGGGCTTCAAAAACTCATTCATGCTCTATTCACTCCCATTAAAAAGCTTGGAAGGGTTAGGATGTTTTTTTAATATAACTCTGATTGTGTTTGGCTGAAAGAAGAAAGTCATTTACACCAAGGATGGCTTGAGG